>NW_024429193.1:48578475-48805975 GCF_017639785.1 Mesocricetus auratus
GACTGAACTCAGACTGATCCCTGGGACCCTCTCTCTCTCTCTCTCTCTCCAAACACAAAGAGAATAAATAACTGTTGAAAAAATCAAAACAAAATGGCATCAGTCAGACAGCTGAGTAGGTAAAGCACTTGCTTCGCAAACCTGATAACTTCAGTTTGATCCCTGGAACCCATGTGAACGTAGACGGTGAGAACCCCAAGTGCCCACACATACTGCCCCCCTCTCACACACACACACACACACACACAATTTAAATCAAGCAAATGAACTGGATGAACCCTGAGGGAAGACACCCAAGGCTGACCTCTGACCTCACACGCATGTGCACACACCCGAACATGCACACATACCTGCAAACATACGCAATAGATATATAAATTAATAATTTAAAATTTTGGACACAGGGGCCTGGAACTTGTTATGTAGTCAAGGATGACTTTGAACTTCTGATTCTCCTGCCTCCAGCTCCCCAGCACTGGGATTCCAGGCATGTGTTACTGAGCTCAGTTTATGCAGTCTTTGTGGTAGGGATCGAAACCAGGCCTTTGTGCGTGCTATGGCAAGCACCCTTCCACTTGAAAACATCTCTAGTCCAATAACGATAACTTTTCAGTTTTTAGAAGAAAATCAAGTCAAACCCTATCCTTTTCCTCCTTTAGAGCTCATGTCACTTCATGAAAGCCTCCTCCGTTTCCTCATGGAGTAGTCCCCGCCCCACCAGCTCTGCATAGCACTTTGACTCTTCCTTACAGTTTATGACCTGGCCTTTTTGCAGAAAGAGGCAAAGTTTGCTTCATCTTTGTATCCCACAGAGCAGGGGCGCACACAATGGGCATTCATTGAGTCAACTGCAGTCTGCGGTTTGGACTATTGGAAACAGAAGGGGGTGAGGAGGGGTGCTATGCTGCATCAGGAGGGGGTAGGAATATGCAGACTGGGGAGCTGGGCCTCTACAGTGAGGGTAAGGGGCAGTCTTTGCCTTCTCAGAGCCTGACTGGGGGTGGGGAGGAAGCCCTTTGTTGAAGAGTACAGCAATCAGGAGGGGCTTGGAACTGAGGTAAGTTGAGGTAGGGTGTCAGGGTATTGGGAAGAACTCCAGGTTGCCCTGAGCCATGGGGAGGGGCATAGAGTTCAGAATCTCCAGGTCTGGTTCTCCTTCACTCTCTAACTGTGCAGCCTGGGGCAAATATGTCTCCCTCTGGGTCTAGTCATCTGTAAGATTGGCGCTAGACTCCTCTACTCGGAAGACTCTTTGCTCTGGTACTCTGTCTTCTCTCTCCCCAGGCCTCAACGGCAGAGCTCATTTCTCCTAAAAGACCAGCGTTGGAGGCCACAGGGGCGGGGGGGGAGGGCGCGGAGGCTCTGTGTGTGCTGTGTGTCCTCCCCAGGCTGTGATCTCACTTGGAGGAGGCAGAGGTAATGCGGTGAAGACAGCACCCTGATTCAGAGCGAGTAGGGGCAATTAGACTGGCCCCAGGGGGAGGGTTTTGAGGGACCCTCTCCCCTTCTCTCTTTTGGTGCTTCCTGTCCTCTTCCATTCCCCAGCAAGTGGTGCTGAACCCCAGTAGCCTCTCTGAACCTCCTTTTCCACGTTTGGAGCTATGAAAACTGACCCAGAAGACTGGGTGAGGAAACTGCTTGTATGAAAGGCCCAGCATTGCGCCTGCTTTCTGGCTGAAAAGAACAACTGGTCCTCATTGCGCCCCGGGGCCCAGGCAAATGGTCAGCGGCACAGGGCTCTAGTGTGGGGTGAGGCCTATCCGAGGAACCGGCTGGCGAGGGTGTTGGATGGGAGCTCCTGATAGAGAAGCGAGGCTCGAGCTGTTCTTGATTGCCACTGAGATGGCCTCTCGGCCCATAACCCTGTTTATTGTGTTGCTATGGAAGCAGAAGCTGTCTGCAGTTTTTCTTTGGGGGTCCAGGGTTGAGGCTGGCTGCTGGTTAGGAAGCAGACAGCACGGCCAGGCCTGTTCATTCACTGTGGATGTTCCTGCCACTCTTTTGAGTCTGGTTCATCCAAGGCCCCCAGTTTCTAATCTGGTTGGGAAGGATTTATTTTTGGGTTCCTGTAACCTAGCAATGGGCTCACATGACCAGTGGCAGCTGCAGGCTGAATATACTGTTGGATCTCGGCTCCTGGCAGGGGGTGTGGGCCAGACTGTGGGGGAACAAAAGGAATGGAAAGGCTCTCACCTCTGCCCAGCCCTCTCAGATGGGGGTAGGGGAGGTGGATGCCTAGGGAGCAGGTTCCCTGGTGCTGATGCTGGGGTCTCTGGACAGCTAGGCCCTGAGCCACAGTGGAGAGGCCCCAGCTGAGAGCCTGCTCTTTGGGCATCTGTGTTGGGGTGGAATGGTTGGGTGTCCAGTGGATGGTGCTGGCATGCTGGGGTGAGGCCCGACAGGAGAAGAGGTGGCTTAATGGGCACCCTGTATTTAGTGAGATCTCAGGGCACTCTGTATATAGTGAGATCTCAGGGCACTCTGTATATAGTGAGATCTCAGGGCACTCTGTATATAGTGAGATCTCAGGGCACTCCGTATATAGTGAGATCTCAGGGCACTCTGTATATAGTGAGATCTCAGGGCACTCTGTATTTAGTGAGATCTCAGGGCACTCTGTATATAGTGAGATCTCAGGGCACTCTGTATATAGTGAGATCTCAGGGACACTCCTGGTCCTTGCTGTTGTCCTAATGTTTTGCTCCTTCCCTTTGTGTCCCATTCAATTGCTAATATTCCTGGGAGAAAGCACAGGAAGCTGCTCTCTGTGTGAGTGGACTGATGGAGCTCTTTCCTGAGAGTTTTTGGCAGGGAAGGACTGGAGGGTACCACTAAGCAATTCAGGGAGGAGGGGAGGAGCTTGCAGAAAGTCACTCAGTGTTTACAGAGTAAAGGATGCACAGACAGAAGGTAAACCCGTTCAGCTTGAAGATGTCATCCTGGGCGGAAACAGGAGGATGGGATGAACAATACTGATGAAGTGACATAGGGCTCCGCTCCCAAGGCTCCGCCTGACCCTCAAAAGAGACATGGCACTGTGCAGAGGGGGTCGTCCCCCATCCTGCGACAGGAGTCCTAGGGGTCACAGTAGACCGAGGGGAGCTGGTGGGATTTGGAAGACCACATCTAGTATCTCTCCCTTAATCCTCTCGCCTCCTCCATTGTGCTGGAGGGATTGAGTTGGGTATGATGGCTCAGAACTGTAACCTCAACATCCAGTTGAACAGGAAGATCACATGGGGTTAGCCTAAGCTACAGTGCCAGGCACTTTCTCAAAAATAAATAAGGAAAGAGAGAGAAAGAAAGAGAGGGAGGGAGGGAGGGAAGGAGGGAGGAAAGTTAGAGTAAAGGTGTTATGTCAACAGCTACTCTGAACCCCCACTGAGTAGACCTCAAGAGATAACAGCAGGCCCCTTACTGTTACCAGCATTGCTATTATCTGTTGCTACAGCCTTAGGCTGTTTCCTCCCCCTGCTCTTGGTTCTTTTTCTCCTGCTCCCCATCCAAGATGGCTTCCAGCATCTGGGAAGATGACATAGAACCCACCATCTCCTTCCTACCCCATTCCCCAGTAGCTTTTTAGTAAAAGACTCCTGACCTTGCCCTTGGCCCCACACCAGCTTATTGGCCAGCCATAATAACTGTACTAGCTCCCTGGGAAGCACACTCCATCTGTATTATTGCCTCTGTAACCCATTAGAGACACTGGGGAGTGAGGAGTTTGCCCTTTTCACATAGGAAAAAAACTAATACATAGCCAATTCAGAAGCCGAGGTCTTACTTCTAACCAGCAAAGTTCACCCAAAGTCGAACCATGGTTTCCTGGCCTGTCTAGTACTTTTGTCTGCACCTCTGTTGCAAAGATCCTGTCTGCTCTAACTCTCTCTGCATCCCTGCAAGGGCTTCTGGGTCCTGATCAATCTGTGCTTTTGTCTTAGTGTCACATCAGGACTCCAGAGAGGCCAGGCAGCCAGGGACGACTGAGAAAACATTTTATCTTCAGACAGACTGGATTCAGATATCGGTTCTGGCTGTATCTGATCTGGGCAGTCACTTCACCATGTACCCTTTTCCTTGGAAGTAATTGCTGCCTTAATCCCAGCACTCCGGAGGCAGAGGCAGGAGGATCTCTGTGAGTTTGAGACCAGCCTGGTCTACAAGAGCTTGTTCCAGGATAGCCTCCAAAGCCACAGAGAAACCCTGTCTCGAAAAACCAAAAAAAAAAAAAAAATTGGCATGAGGACTAAAGATGTCATAGGTCATGAGTCCACCACTCATTAAGAATTCAGAGATAGTGACTGGTGGTAGCCCAGATCACTTACCAGCTTTAGGGAGTCAATTCTCTTGGCCAACCTCAATGGGTGGTGGTGGCACATACCTTTAATCCTAGTACTTGAAAGCCAAAGGCAGGCAGATCTCTGTGTTCAAGGCCAGCTTCGTCTACATAGTATGTTACACAGAGAAACCCTGTCTTGAAAAACAACAACAATAATAAAGGCAGCCTATTCTTCTGAGTTCCCTGGGTGAGATCTAGTAAGCAATTCTAGAATTCCCTTGGAGCCAGAAGGAAGTGTTCAATATACAGGTGTCCCCCCCCCCCATGAGGCTCTGGGGGCAGCTCCAGATCTGATTTGAATTCCCTGTTCAAGCTAGTGGTTCTGCTACATGGGGTGTAGACTTGGGGCAATATCTTCTCCTCTCCTCCAGAGGATGGATGCCTTGGGGCAGGAGAGTTGGCTCAGCAGTTAAGAGCACTTGTTGCTCTTACAGAGGACCCAGGTTTGGTTGTCAGCACCCACACGATCGCTCGAAACCATCCATAACTCTAGTTTCAAGGGATTCAGCACCCTCTTCTGACCTCCCTGGGCAGCACACAGGTGGTGCACATACACGAACTCAGGCAAAACAAAACAAACACATAGGACAAACCTAGAAGAGAGAAACTACTGAGTGCATATTCTGTGGAAATGGTAACTTCTGTGTAAGGTTCCTATTCTTGGTATCGGTCACTGACAATGTCCTTCTTAGCTAGGAGGAGGCCAGACTCCTTCTCTCACTTCTAAGGGTTTGTCACACAGTGGTGACACTCTGTGATGCTCCTGGCTCTGTCCAGTCCTGCAAGTATGGACCAAGCTGAGCCTTCCCGAGAATCTGGCTTCTCCGCCTTCATGGAGCAGAGGTGTGGTAGTTCAGGAGATGTCAGATGCCCCTGTCTCCACAGCCCTCACAGCTTCATTCCAAATAAAGATACAGTTTAAGAATAAGAGTGATGTGCTCTGGGTGGGGGCAAGTGCAGGGCCTTTGACTCCCCTTCAAATTCCACTGCTAGCCGGGCGTTGGTGGCACACGCCTTTAATCCCAGCACTCGGGAGGCAGAGGCAGGCGGATCTCTGTGAGTTCGAGGCCAGCCTGGTCTACAGAGTGAGTTCCAGGACAGCCTCCAAAGCCAAGAGAAACCCTGTCTCGAAAAACCAAAAAAAATTCCACTGCTACCCCTCAATCTGTCTGCTATATGAATTTGCTACACTCTGAAGGAGTCAAACCATGAATCCTCCTCAGGAGCCTCAGCTTTTCCAAAGGTATAGTCTTGGGGTTCTGGCTGTGCATTGATCTACCTACTACAGAAGCACCTTGGTTCTGGTATCATACAGAACCATGCAATAAACAATATGGCTGTCAGAAACCTCAGGGACCATCTATCCCATAATCCTATTGAACAGATAAGAAACAAAGGCCAAATGGAAATGACTCGCCCAAGGTAACTCAGTTATTAAGGGCCCAGGGCTTTTTTTTTTTTTTAATCAGACCGATTAGGAGGGTTTCCCCTGCCTGCTTGTCATGAGCTGGCTCCTGGAAGCTTTTGAGAGGCAGTCCAGAACCCTGAGAGAAATATGAGGGACGAGGCTTTCAGAGCACTCTGCCTGGGGACCCTGAGGTCCAGCTGTTTGCTCCAGAAGTGGCTCTAAGGGGCTGGTGGAAAGCAGGAGGCCACTAGGACCCAGAAGCTCTCCGAGCATCCTGCTCTGCTGGCTGCCTCTCTCCGCTTACTGCAGTGGTTCAGGCTTCAGCAGCCTCGGAGAAGCATCAGCTGAGAGCAGCTATCACATAGGAGCTGGGAGCTGCTCAGCAAAGGTAGGAGTTGCTGGCTAGGCCAGGAATGGGGGCCAGAGTCAGGGCCTGGTGGTGAGTGCTACCTCACCTTACAGAAGGGTGGCATTCCAAGGGGCAACCCACCCTGTCGGATGGGATGGTGGGCAGTTCTGTCAGAGGATGGGCTCCCAGGTGTCCCAAGGTAGTATCGGGATGTGGGCATCTCTAAAGCCTAGAAATAGAAGGCTGATCACATCCTGCAACAGACAGCATTCTCTGTCTGCCTTGCTCTGTGTCATAGGGATAGGTCCCCACATCCTAGGAATAGGCCCGTCGGCATTCCAGGATGATGGGCATCTGAGTCCTGGGTGTGGGCAGCTCTGCTAAGGAGAGGTGTTGAAGGTCCCTGGAAATCTCTCCTGGCCTAAGAGGGCCAAATTCTTGCTGAAGGTAGGCCCAGCTCTGATCCTTGGCACAGAAGCTCTGGATGTGAGAAACAGGTACATGTGAATCCTAACAACACCTATGCGGCCTTGGGCTAGGCACGTGTGCATGTCCTACGTCCTGAAATGAGGATATCTGTCACTTGATCATGGCCCTGCCAGAGAGCAGAACTCAGACCCTATAGTGGCAAAGCCTTCCGGGTACCGAAAGGTCTTGGAGGTGGTTATCGAACGAAGCAGTGGGAGGCTGCGAGCGTCTACTGAGGTAGAAGGCATGATGACCTGAGCTAAGAGTGGAGTCAGACTCCTTGGGTTTCCCCTATGAAGCCATCACACCACGGCCCTCCCCTTCATCACCTTCCATCAATGAAAGAGTACCAAGCAGCTAAGCATATCGGTCTGTCTGTTGTGAGGTAAACTGGAATCCTGGAATTTTGAAGTCACTGTAGAAATTTTGACAAGACAGGGGTGGCGGTGCTTTCTTGCCCAAGGCTCCATCATGGCTGCATAGCACCCCTATATGTCCATGTGTCCACATGAAAACAATGTCCACTCTTCTCTGTCAGGGATTGTAGCTAGGTCTTGCTGGATTAGACTCCTGCTATTCATGTACACATAGTGAACTCTTTCTCCTTTAGGTACCACATCTTTCGGCCTCACTCCCAGGAAGACTAGATATGGAGAGTAATGGGTAAAGGCACATCCTCTAGGATTTCTTTCAGGCATTTTTCCTGGTAGACTGTCTTATGAGAATCTGACATCTCCCTGGAGAGAGGCAAGTCTCTAGGCAGTTGTCCAAAGTTAGGGAAGTCGCAAATCCAGGAGCCTGGGCTATCCTCCTCATAAGAAAATCCCCTGGCTGGCACACAGATGACTGACTGAATATTTTGGGAATTTGTACTCTGGGGCCAGGATTCAATTAGTCAATTTGAGTCTGACTCAATTCACAAGAATTGCACTAACACTTAATGCATGCATGGCATGTAAGACGTTGGATCAGTGCAAGGTGTATGGTTCTGCCCCAAGCCTATGGTGATTGTAATGTAACTTTGAGAGAAGCGAGGCTCTGGCAGGCTGTGTGGTTCTCTTCACTGCAGTTGTAGAAAGGATGTTTTGTTTGTTCGTTCGTTCATTTGTTTTTGTTGTTGTTGTTATTGTTTGTTTGTTTTAAATGGAGCAACCGCCAGGTGCTCCAACCCAGGAACTCACAGAGTAGTAAAAAACTTGGTGTAGGAAGTTTGATGATTTTCTAGTCCAACCCTTCCAAGTCACAGTTGCTGAAAGTGTGGCCCAGAAAACTTTTAACTTGTTTTTAGAACGGCCATCAGACTGGACATGTTCGTGGCTTGTCTCTATGCTGTGTAACTCAGCAAACTGTATTATTTGTGTGTGTGTGTGTGTGTGTGTGTGTGTGTGTGTGTGTGTTACACTGTGGCCAACCTATTTCGATTACGTGCAAGCTCAATGTGAACAATGACATATAAAACAGATGCGACCTGCCGCTTGATCAGGAGCTATAGGAGGTGCTGATTTAGTCTGGTTTTGTCTGCTTTATGTATACTTAATTCTATAATCAAAGTCCTCTACCCACCCCCCCAGCACCTTCACCCTTCTCAGGAGGACATGGGAGGAGACCAGAACCCAGAGGGCTTTGGGGTGAATGCTCTTCTTCCACCAGCAAGGACATAGCAGCAACCATCCTGAGATGCTGAAGAGCAGGTTGCTGAGCCTGGTGGTGGCGCATGCCTTTAATCCCAGCACTCAAGAGGCAGAGGCAGGTGGATCTCTGAGTTCAAGGCCAGCCTGGGTTACAGAGTAAGTTCCAGGATAGCCAGAGCTACACAGAGAAACCAGAGTAAGTTCCAGGATAGCCAGGGCTATACAGAGAAACCCTGTCTCAAAAACAAAACAAAACAAGCAAACAAAAGACTAGGTAGGGCAGCCAGCTTGGAAATGGTGTGTGCCCTGGAAATGGCGTGTCCCCCTGGAAATGGCTTGTCCCCCGGAAATGGCGTGTCCCCCCGGCCTTGGGAGCTCAGGAGCAGATGCACTGGCTTTCCCTGCAGCTGGGTATTATCTTCACTGCAGATCCCTCATCACTCCACACTGGCAGCTCTTTGTTTGGGGAGTGATGGTATCAGTGGGGACTAAAGCACCGTTGTCCTTTCTAGGTGATAGCCTCAAAGTGGTGAGAGACATTAGGGCCTGCTCAGGTTCAACAATGATTTTCTGCACACCTAGGTTCTAGTGGATAGGGAGACCACTTTCCTGCATAGAACGGCACAGTAGTCAAAAGAACTGTCCCTGGAGCCAGATTACCTGAACTTATCTCTCCTGTGTTGTGTGGTTTTGGGGATGCTCCTTGACTTCTCTGGGCTGTAGGTCTATCTGTGGAGAAACGGAGACCACACCATCTGTGTCACAGGATCGTGTGAGGATGGAAATGAGTTGACGGGCATGAAGCGCATGGACAGGGCCTGGCGTGTGCAGACCACGTAAACATTATTCTATGTGGTCAGTACTGCTATTTATTAAGCAACCAAACCAGACCCTGTGAACAGTTATGAACTAGGTGTCATTCTTTCCTTTCACAGATGCTTTCGTGAGGAAACTGGAGTCCAGAAGAGCTGCAGAGTGAGTAATGCCCAGACCTGAAACTAGAAGCTGAATCTTATTCTCCTGCTCCCCATTCTGATGAAAAATCAGAAAACTCACACAGCCACCCTAAAGCCAGAGCACTGTCTCAGGGCTCAGCAGGACCCTGGAGAAGGGAGACAGAGGATTTAGAATTGCCCTCAAGAGAGAAGAAAAGCATGGAGAACTAGCAAAGGAAGTGGGAAAAGAGGTACCAGAGACCACTTGAAAGGTGGAGTATTGTGAGTATGTGACCATCGGTCCCTTACCTGTCTGCTACTTCCCATCACCTCCTGACAGAAACCGGACATGAGCTCCTGAGTTCAGAGCTGCCTGGCCTGGCACTACCACAGAGGAGCCCAGCTTGGAACTGATAAGGGCCTGTCCGGCAGGCTCCAGTGGAAGCCTAGGCCTGGGGCTTTCCATCCCAGGGCTGTGGAGTAGGATGGGGGATGGGCCTGTAGCAGGAAGTGCCCTGGGTGTCCTCTTTCGGCCCCATGGAGTCCTCACCCATTCCCCAGTCATCAGGAAACTCGTCCACTTTGGGAAGAGCTCTTCAAACCCCAGGTCCCTCTACTGCCAGCGGTGTCCCCGAGTTGGGACTTGAGGACGTGGCTTCAGAATCCGTGGCTCTCTTCTTCATGCTCCTATTGGACCTGACTGCTGTGGCTGGCAATGCTGCTGTGATGGCTGTCATCGCCAAAACACCCGCCCTCCGAAAGTTTGTTTTTGTCTTCCATCTCTGTCTCGTGGACCTGCTGGCTGCTTTGACCCTCATGCCCCTGGCCATGCTCTCCAGCTCTGCCCTCTTTGACCACGCCCTCTTCGGAGAGGTGGCCTGTCGCCTCTACTTGTTCCTGAGCGTTTGCTTTGTCAGCCTGGCCATCCTTTCGGTGTCTGCCATTAATGTGGAACGTTACTATTATGTGGTCCACCCCATGCGCTACGAGGTACGCATGACCCTGGGGCTGGTGGCCTCCGTGCTGGTGGGCGTGTGGATAAAGGCCCTGGCCATGGCATCTGTGCCAGTGTTGGGACGGGTCTCCTGGGAGGAAGGAGCTCCCAGTGTTAACCCAGGCTGTTCTCTCCAATGGAGCCATAGTGCCTACTGCCAGCTTTTTGTGGTGGTCTTCGCTGTCCTTTACTTCTTGCTGCCCTTGATCCTGATCTTTGTGGTCTACTGCAGCATGTTCCGCGTGGCTCGTGTGGCTGCCATGCAACATGGGCCGCTGCCCACGTGGATGGAGACACCCCGGCAGCGCTCTGAGTCTCTCAGCAGCCGTTCTACGATGGTCACCAGCTCTGGGGCTCACCAGACCACTCCACACCGGACGTTTGGGGGTGGGAAGGCAGCCGTGGTCCTCCTGGCCGTAGGAGGACAGTTCCTGCTCTGTTGGTTGCCCTTCTTCTCTTTCCATCTCTACGTTGCCCTGAGCGCTCAGCCCATTTCAACGGGGCAGGTGGAGAACGTGGTGACCTGGATTGGCTACTTTTGCTTCACTTCCAATCCTTTTTTCTATGGGTGTCTCAACCGTCAGATCCGGGGTGAGCTTAGCAAACAGTTTGTCTGCTTCTTCAAGGCAGCTCCAGAGGAGGAGCTGAGGCTGCCTAGTCGGGAGGGCTCTATTGAGGAGAATTTCCTACAGTTCCTCCAGGGGACCTCTGAGAATTGGGTTTCCAGGCCCCTACCCAGCCCTAAGCAGGAGCCACCGCCTGCTGTTGATTTTCGAATCCCAGGTCAGATTGCTGAGGAGACCTCCGAGTTCCTGGAACAGCAACTCACCAGCGACATCATCATGTCTGACAGCTACCTCCGTCCTGCCCCCTCACAAAGGCTGCAGTCATGATGGACCCCTGGAGGGAAATAAGGCTTGGGGCTGGTTTATGGTCTTAAGGACTGCCTTTTCCATCTGGCTGGGGTTTGGGCTGGGGTCTCTGGACTTAGCTTTTGCTTCGTGTTTCCTTGGTCAGGACCAGAGTCAACAGGATGGACATGTGGCCAAAGCCTTGGACTTGACTGTGATCTTTGACTATTGGGGGAGGGAACCTGGGTATGGTGAAGAGAAAAGGGCCACAAAGGTGAGGCGACGCCTTTCTACCAGGGAACTTGTCATGCCTCGGGCTACAGGGAAAATTTCCAAGGGTAGGCATTGGAGCAGCAAGCTAGGAACAGAGTTATTCTGGGGACCATTGAGGTTTATTTCCTTCTGGTATAATAGTTCAGGGTAATACACTGAAACAAGGTAAGGAATTGGCCCACATCTATTGCTTACTAGGTCCAAAAAAGAGCAAAACTGTAGCCGAGTGTTACCATGAGTTAATAGATTCCTTTTCAAAAGTTAGTGCACAAGATTTCTCTTAAAGTGAGTAGACCAGTAGAGGGAACTCTTTCCTGGATTTGTAAGGGTAGCGGAGGGGAAGACAGGAAAACTCTCTGCAGCTCTCTCCCATTCTCTTTCTGCGTGTAGGAGATCAAGTATGGGTTCCGATCTCAGCAGAGACAAACAGGCTGCTCCTTTCCTCCCTGTCTTTTGAGTAACTAGAATGCCTGGGGGTCAGAGAGCTGAGGGTGGGGGCTTGAACTGGTAACGCGGCTGGATACGGAAAGGCCAGGTAAGTTACTCTGATCAATAATACTGCCAATCTTTTCTTTCCAGGACTGGCCTCCCTGATCTCTCTCCTCATGGCAGTGACCCACTTCCAGCCCCCTGGACAATCGGGTACAGGAGACTAAGGTTGGGCAAGGGGAAGGGCGGGGTTTCCACAGTCCATGAAATGCCTCCCTGTTCTCATTGTTCTCAAAATTAGCTTCTGTGATGAAAACTCTGTGTCTCCTACCTGCAGCCCTAGGTGGGAGAGAGGGCAGAGAGTTGGGCTTTGCTGTTTATTGTTTAAGACTATAGGAACCATATTGGTTAGTATCAGCAAAAGTATTTGCAATGCAGAGGGATTAATTGCAAGCTGGACAGGCTACCTATCTGGGACCTCCTGTCCATTCCACTTCCCTCAATTGAAAACCAAAGGGTTATGGCAGAACTAGAAGGTGATGTGGTCTATACCTGAACAAATTTCTGGTTCACTGAAAAACAAAGGGGGAAAGTGTGTTGGAGTGGAGTAGTTTTCCCTTTGGACAACTAATAAATTTTATGATAAAAGTTATATTGATATCAGCACTGACTCCTTCAGTTCTATTCAATGCATAAATAGTTGAACGATAGCATTCTCTGGGACACACACAGATGATGTGTGGTCTCTGCCTTCAAGGAGTTCATAGTCTAACTTGATCAGAAATTTGCATTTTGGTAGAGTATGTAGGACTGATAAAGTAGTGCAGTATGGAGAGTCTATCCATGGCTCTGACTTCTGAGAATTCATTGAAGTGGTACACAGAGCCTCCCTGCAGGCTGTGGAAGGTGTGGAGTGTAAACAACGCTCTCTAGTGAAGAAAACAACCCATTAAATTAAACCTGGCAGACAGCTTTTTCCCCTCTTGGACTAGGTAAAGGTCCAGGTTCCGTTCTTCCTACCTTTTGTGTGTTCTTCTAGTCTAGTGCCTATTACATGGAGGAAACCCCTAGAAAATATACACAGAGAGGAGGAGAATCTTTTCATGTTCACCATTCCCTCCTCTCCTCTGAGATGAATTCATGCTGAGAAATCTCCTATTGCATCGTAAGATAAAACTTTCATAGACTATTAATCCACCAATCAGCCATTAGATCCAGAAACTGCCAGAAGATGGCAGTGTGAACCCAATACAGGGCAGGTCTGAATGGGTGTGGGGTGTGTGTGTGTGTGTGTGTGTGTGTGTGTGTGTGTATGTGAAACATTGCTTGGCAGCCATTTTGTTAAATTTATTTATTTTTTGCTTTGCCCTCCAACCCTTGCTTCACATAAAAGGAACTTAAGTGCAAAGATAGTTCTAATTCAGATTGAAATAACCTGACACTGAGGTCATGTTGCCATTAACTAGTAAGTTTGGCATGTAAGAATTCACTTGCTTTTTTTTTTTTTCCTGGCTGTAGGAACAGATCATAAAGGAAGTAAAACTTTCCCTGTTATTATACTGAGAACTTTTTCCACAGCCTTTGCTGTAACCACTTTCCAGGAATTTTCTAGTCACCAAGATGTATTGGTAAAGTTCAATATACAATCCTTAGCTCTTCACAGGTGCTCCTGGAGCAACAGAATGGGACCATCATCTTGTCAGCTACTGTTGCTTACAACTTGGTATTGAGGTGACTGTCATCCTAGATAAAAACTTTAGACTTAAAAAAAAAAACAAAAAAACAAAAAACTTTAGACTTTCTGTGGTCAGGTGCCCTCAAGCACTACTTTCTAGAGGCCTGGTAGAAATAGGTGTAGAGTGTAAGTCAGTTAGATGTACTTACTGTGTGGACACGGGAAAGCTGCTTAATTTCTCTGAGCCTATTTCCTCATCTGTACAATGGGGACCAATATTACCTACCTCACAGGGTTGTTGTGAGGATTAAGAGATGAGACACGGAAGCACCTAGCCATACCTGGCAAGTAGGTATTCAATAAATGTTGTGTTTCCCCCCACGCCCCAGAAGTGATCATAAAGGAAAAGCAGCCTCTTTCTTTTTTAGTGGTCACTTGGAAATGAGTGGGACACTTTCTAGACTTGGAATTGATAAGCATTATGGTGAAGTGGATGAGGGTAATCTTCTGATTAAATGGTTCTAATTAATTTTCAAAATATAGACCTTTCTGTTGGGAATTTGCATTTTTAGTTTCTACTAGAGAAATAATTTTAAATTCCAGGAAAAGTTTCAATGGCTGCAAAAAAAGGTGACCTTTCCAAAAAGCGTCGAGACTCACTGTGGGGCTATTCGGCAGTAAAGAAAGATATTTTAGGATTACCTTCACAAGGTTATACTTTTTTTTACAAATCTTCTGGTGATACTAGAGAGACAACTTTTTACTAAACTTCCCTTTTTCTGTGGTTATCATATAGGAACTCTTGTTCAAGAAGGATGTACTGGTTTGCTTCTGGGCATGGGACTAAGTCCCTAATGAAGAGCCCTTGGTTTATATTGGAGAAAGGGAAACATGGAAATGATATGAACGACACCTATTTTCTATGTTCCATTATTTGCTAGAAGTCAAGTGACCCTTTGCCAACATAGGAGTGCCAGGCAAATGGACAGCTCACAGAAATTCAGAGTAGTAGCAGAAGGACTAAGGTATACTTTAATTAAGAGCAGGAGGAAGCATGAGGCAGTTTGTTCCCATTTCAAAGATCAGACTGAGACAACTTTGGCTGAAGTGTCCAACACTCGGCTTCGGGCAGAGACCCAGGATCGGTAATCACAGATCAAAAGGTTTTTTCTGGCCAGGGAGACTTTTCCCAGGTGAAATTTCCAGAGGGCTATGAGCTCTTCTTTAGGAATCCCGTCCTCACCACCAAACCTTCTGTGCGAACTGGAAGTCCCTCTTTGTCTACGCTTATCCAAGCCTGAGAGCCCAAGAAGTAAACGGGTATTAGGGCTGGGAGGTGCGGAGCGACGGATCTCCATGCCTCCACGGGAACAGCCGGTCTCCCCGGGACTTCCGCTTTCCGTACCTCCTTCGCTCCCTACCGCCACCGTGCTCTAAATGGTAACGGCCGCTGGGCGTCGCCGGAAGTGTCGTAAACAGCAGATATCCGGTTCTTCCGGGCGCTAGGGGAGCTGACGGAGAAGGCCACCGCCCAGCGGCAGACGCGTCTCAGCCGGTGTAGTTGTGGTTCCCGCGGTGTGTGAGTCCGGACCCGGGCCCCTCTCCCGCCGCCGTCATGGGCTGCACGTTGAGCGCCGAGGACAAGGCGGCGGTGGAGCGGAGCAAGATGATTGACCGCAACTTGCGGGAGGACGGGGAGAAAGCGGCCAAAGAAGTGAAGCTGCTGCTGCTCGGTGAGGGGCTGGGGGCGGAGCTGGAGTCCCAGACTCCCGGGAGTCCGGCCCGGGGAGCAGGCTGAGCTGATAGGGGTCTGACTAGCCCGGCGGAAAGGACCCCAAAGGGACCGGGAGGGGATGGGTGCCCGGCATGGGGCGAGTTCTGGGCTTGGTGATTGAGGCCCCGGAAGGCGTGGGGATTTCAGGTTGGAGAGGGTGTAACCGGACTGGGATGGTGCTTAGCAGAGTTGGGGAGTTTAGAGCTTTGAGGCTGGGTTGAGAATCCGGGAAAGACTCGGTAAAGGGAAGGACCGATATAAGTCAGGGAAGGTTTCACATCGGATTGGAACGTGTTGAGGAGGATAGTGTACGGTGTCTGGTGGGCCTGTCCTGGGTTTGTGTGGAAGAATAAAGCTGGAAGGATTGGGTGATTGGAGAAGCTAGGACCGAGGGGTCACATAAAAAGCCTGCTGTTTGTAAAAGAGCGCACGTAGTTTTTGGACTGTTAGTGAGGTGGATTGTCCAGGAACATAAAGGGGGAGGCGGGTGAAATAAATGACAAGTTCTTAGGTATAAAAGAACGGTACTTGGATCAGAGGCCGGCTATACTTTTCAACAAGGGATAGGGATGGTATAAGCTGAGAGAATTGAAAGAATGTCATCTTTGGGGTTTGTGATAGAGGATTAATGGGCAGTAGATTACAGTGGGGATGTAATGAGCGTTGGAAATAGAGCTAAAATGCGATAATATATGGGATGGGGCGTATTTACAGTAAAGATTGTGATAAATTTGGGGGGAGTTTTTTTTAATTGGGTCTTTAAAGTAAAAATATTGGCTTCCAGACTACAGCTTGTAGCCTTATACTCAATTTAAGTGACTTTTATATATAGTCAGACATGTTTTAGTCAGCACAGTTTAGATGTAAACTTTGATAGGCCCAGTAAATCACGTAAAAAATCTCTGGTATTAGCTTACCAGTAAATCCAGCCACATTCAATAATCATATTTTTGAGGAATTTGTTAGATGAGAATATGTAGGAGTCACAGGTTCTGTAAGCAGCGGAACTTTTAGATAAATTGAGTTCTGAGGAGTCACTGTAGAGTACCAATTTCACGTTGTGACACTCCAGAGGACAGCCACCATAATCTCAGACCTACTTTGTGCTTTAGGATGTGCTGGGTGCTTATTTCTACGTGGTGGAAGCTTTAAGTGACAACTTGGATATAAAGAAAAGGTTGTGCAGTGGAGTTTGAGTTTCTAGAAGATAGGAAGTCAAGTCATAGTTCTAGACTGCCAGAGTCTATGTAACAGGTATCTTATGTGGATGAACATGGTTCTTGGTACTTAGCAGGTACTTAAGAATTTACTAGTAGCCAGCCAGTTTGATCAAGCCTATGGTGGACGTTGGTTCATGGGAGCCTTTCAGAAGGCCGGTATGAAACAGTACATGTGCTATGCAAGTTTTCTCCATCTTCCTGTACCAGCTTCTCCAGCGCTGGGGTTACAGCATATATCATCATACCATTGACGTTAGCATTTTCTCTTTTTAAAACATGGTTTATTTTTATTTCATATACATTGGTGTTTTGCCCACATGTGTGTGTAAGGATGTCATTCACTGGAACTGGGGTTATAGACAGTTGTGAGCTGCCATGTGGTTGCTGGGAATAGAATATGGGTCCTTTGGAAGAGCAGACAGTGCTCTTAACTACTGAGCCATCTCTCTAGCCCCTGACATTAGCATTTTCTATATTGACCAGTCAACTTATGAAATTAAATATGTATTCTCCTTCACTGTGATTTAATTTATATTGACCATTAAAAAACTTAGGCAAGCAGAACTATCCACGAATCTGTGAAAAAATCTTTATTCAGGACCTTTAATTAAAAAAATTAAGCACACCATAACTTAGATAATTTGAAAAGTTTTAAAGTCAAAGTATTAAACCTTTGGTTTTTCATTTTTACCAGTTTTTTTTTCTTTCTTTTTTTAAAGCTTTTGTTTGTTTGTTTGTTTTTTGAGGCAGGGTTTCTCTGTGGTTTTGGGGGCTATCCTGGAACTCACTCTGTAGATCAGGCTGGCCTCAAACTTGCAGAGATCCGCCTGGCTCTGCCTCCCGAGTGTTGGAATTAAAGGTGTGCGACACCAACGCCTGGCTTGTTTTGTTTTGAGACAGAATCTTGGTCTCAAAATTCATGAGATCCTATAGCTGAGATTACAGGTGTGTATCACACCATGAAAAACTTTTTTCTCAGGATTTCTTTTTTTTTTTGGGTTTTCGAGACAGGGTTTCTCTGTGGCTTTGGAGGCTGTCCTGGAACTAGCTCTTGTAGACCAGGCTGGCCTCGAACTCACAGAGATCCGCCTGCCTCTGCCTCCCAAGTGCTGGGATTAAAGGCGTGCGCCACCAACGCCCGGCTTTTTTTTTTTTTTTTTTTTTTTTAACCAGCAATATTTTGAGCAAATTAAACCAGTAAGTCGAAGTAGGTTGCAGAAGCAACTGGTCTTAACCTGAGTTGTATCATGATGCATATGTGAAATTAAAATGATCTTTCATGGGACTGCAGAGATGACTTAACAGTTAAGATCACTTGCTATTCTTACAGAGGATCTGGATGAGGGTCTCAATACCCACATGACACCTCACAACTACCTGTAGGCATGTACAAGGTACATATACATACGTGGAGGTTAATCACTCAGGCATAGCACGAATAAATCTAACACTTTAAAAAATGACCTTTCATGATATTTCTTTAAGTAAAATATACCTATATGATATATAAAAAACTACCCTGTATGATATTCCAGTTACTCCTTCCTCTCATTTTTTTTGATTTCATAACTTTTCCTTTGATGCATTGTAAGCCATTTTTACTTAAACACTATGAGACTATCCAATTTAATTTAAATTGGAATCTACTTCTCTTGCCTTTCCTGGTTTGTATATTTTCTTTTGTCTGTGGCTATAATTTTGCTTAGTGATGGAAGTGTGGGCTTTGAAGTCAGAATGGTTCAGATTCTAATTCATGTTTATTTACTAGCTGTAACCTTAGGAAAGTAATTTTCATTTGCCTCAGTTTCTTTACTTTTAAGATGCAGAAAGTAAGCCGGGCATTGGTGGCGCACGCCTTTAATCCCAGCACTCGGGAGGTAGAGGCAGGCGGATCTCTGTGAGTTCGAGGCCAGCCTAGTCTACAGAGCGAGTGCCAGGACAGCCTCCAAAACTACACAGAGAAACTCGGTCTCAAAAAACCAAAAAAAAAAAAAAAAACCAAAAAAAAAATGCAGAAAGTAGAGATCCTTCAGAATTGCTGGGAGGATTAAATATGATAATAATATATAGCAAAACTATATAGTAACTGTTTATCAATGTTACAGATTAAAAGTACTATAGAAGTTTTAATTAATTAATTAGTACAGGCTCATTACTAAGAAAGTATTGTAATTTCTCCTTTGGTTTGAATTTCCATTAGATAGTATTGGGAAGATCTTGTTATGCCAAATTGCTGTTTAACCAGAGTTTGCAACTGAATTGTATAAATATTCCCAACCAGTGTGTTTAGGGTGGTGTGTAGATGTGCTACTTGGAATTGTATGTTCAGATTTTAACTCTTGTTTTGAGACAGGGGCTTATTGTATGTGTAGCTTGAATTAGCCTGGAACTCTGCTGTCTCAACCTTCCAGCATACAGGACTGTAAAAGTATGTGGCACCATACCCAGCTCTGAGAGCATTTTATAGTTTCCAAATTGACAGCAGTTGAAATAGTGTTTGGACTGTTTTGGTGTGAATCTCTCTGTAAATTTCTTCAGTTTGATAATTTGAAGAGAAAAATTATTTACAAGGTTTATACCAGTTCATTATTTAATAACCTGTAATACTTTTCATTTTCATGACACAATCTTGTAAAGAAAGATGTCTTCCAGCACTGGAGGCAGAGGCAGGCGTATCTCTCTAAGTTGGAGGCCAGCCTGGTCTACAGAGCGAGTTCTAGGACAGCCTCCAAAATAATACAGAGAAACCCTGTCTTGAAAACAAAAAAAACAAACAAAAAACAAAAAAGAAAGATATCTTCTACCAAAACCTTCCAATATATGTCATGATGTCACAAAAGTTGCTAGTGTAATGAATAAAGACACTGCTTTTGGATTCCGACAAAACCAAATTAAATTCCCACCTCCGATTCTGACAAAACCAAATTAAATTCCCATCTACATTTACTGGTTGTGAAATTCAAAACAAATCACTTAATCATGTGAATTATATTCACCTATGTAAGTAGGGATGATTCTTCCTGTTTCATAATATGAAATGGCATTATGTAGGATGCTTAGTGTTAGTGTTTAGAAGATAAGAATCAATAAATGGCAACTTCTTAGAATGCCTTTGAGGTGTGTCATTTTAGTTTCTATTCTTGAAGGGTATTTCAGACAGTCACTTGACATTCTTCATGTTAATATGCAAAGATCTTCAATTCCTAATCTTGTCCTGGTAATTTATTTTATGAAACCTAAGTTACATGCGTGAGTTGGAATACTATATTTAGATTTTATATTATACAATTTGTTATTCATATTTAGTTTGCAAATTACTAGTGGAATGTGGTTGTTGAAAATAAGATTCTCAGTGGGGTGGTTGTGGCTACACAAAGAAACCCTGTCTTGAAAAAACAAAACAACAATAACAAAGACATTTAGATTAATTTTTTATGTGTTTTGTCTGATTGTATGTAAGTGCACTGCCTGTGAGCCTTGTGCCCACAGCGGTCAGAAGAGGTTTCAGATTCCCTGAAATCGAAGTTAAGGATAGTTATGGAGTGCTGTGTGGGTGCTGAGTTGTCCAGCCGCCTCTTTTATATGAGTGTGTTCATCTCTTCTGCAGCATGAAAATATAGCACCTTTCCATGTCCTTCATGATGTTCTCTGGCTGTACTGTTGTAGACAATGATAAATATGGAGTAGGCGTTCAGTACTTAGAAGATTTATAGGGCATGTGACTTCCAAATTGAGGCTGCAACTGTGCTCCTTTTAAAAATAATTTCAGCTGATTACACTTATAAAAGTCCTTTAGTTTGGGGGCAGTTGTTTCTGTTAAGAATGGTTCTTGATGGAGAGATCTGTTTCAGGGTTAGTGAAACTGGAGCTGCTCTTACTGAAGTTCTTAAGTGGATATGCCCTGTCCCTGTCTTTATGGAACCTTGTGCTGTTTTAATGTCACCCTTAATGAATACACACACATACACATGCCCATATGTTTACATACACGCAACACGCATGCACGCACGCATGCACGCGCTTGCTTCTATCTGGTCCTTTAGGCAGGAAGACTAGGAATTTGTATCTTTTATTACAGGGCATGCTAAAATCTAAAGGTCTGTAAGGAACAGCAAACAGTCACACACTAGTACAAGTAAAAGATGAGTCTGTAGACAAGACATAAGTAACATAGGCAGCTTCATATAGCATTTAAGGATAGGTAGGAAACAAAATACAAGCAGGTTGCATGCTCATGAATTGCAATACCTCCTCACGTCTAGAGCAGAATGTCTGCATACACTGCTTTGCTAGCTAAGCCTCTTCTTCATGTCATCTCTTTCTGTTTCCTTCTAATACTCCTCATCCACCATACACCAGCCTTCAGCTTTGGTTTTTCTGCACCCTTTCTGGCTCACATGCTGCCATAACTAGTAGTTAAGTCTTGTCTAGCACAGGCTTCCAGGATCCCTAATCCTGATTCCTGGGAAAGTATCAGATCGGTCTAACCAGAATTTGTGGTGAGTGTCAGGTAGAGTTGATGGAGTTTATAAGGCTGACCTTTTCACATGTCAAGGTAGGTAAGTTCTCTAGTAAAAAGTATGGCTGGAGAAATAATGATTGAATGACAGTCTATACCTCATAGGCGTTCATTAAATCTAAATTGGACATCGTAGAATGAGGTGGGAATATTGAAGAAGCAAGCACATCACTGCTTCTGTTTCTCTTTCATATCTGATTATTCTTAGAATTAAGTTGCCATTTTGTTTGGTTGGCAGATGGGTTTAAATTCACCTGGATATAGGATGTCCTGTTATTAACCACCCAACTCAGAATAGGTAGTCACCTGGATTTAATTACTTTAAATTTAAATTAAATAGCTAAAAAATACAGATAATCAGTGTGTTTTTACTGGGATTATGCTTCATTATTTCTGGTTTCTCTCCAGCCAATGTTTCTGTCTACTGCTTTTACAAAAGAATACTGGCGTGGGGGTGGGGGGCAGATCCAAAACTAAGGAAAGAGGTACAACAGACTATGTTGTTAGCAAAACCTTTGCTTATAGGTTCTGTGAAGGAGTAGGAAAAAACATTTGACAGTGCAGCTTTAGGGATACAGATAAGTTAACTCCCTGTGCTGTCGTTTTTTTTTCTTAAGGCGTTTAGTTGGCCTTAGGTTATTTTTCCCTCGTGACACTTCAAGGGAAGTGAGAAGAGAGATGCTTTAAAATACTCAGCAGTGAGCATAGTAATAGTAAAGACCATTTTAAGGTAGGGGCCCATACTATGAAAGATGGAGAACCATGGGTACTAAATTTGTCCTGATTATTAGTTTTAAAATGTGTTTTCTAGCCAGCAGAATTGAGTACACCAGTGTCTATAAATCTTTTAGGACTGGATTGGTAGCTCAGTTCAGAAATGGAGACATCATATAATATAGGGCATAAAGCCTGAACATTATGAGATTGGTTCTAATCTCTAAGCTTCATTTTTTCCCTTCTCTGAACCAGTGAGGCATTTGAATTGGGTCTTAGGGAGTCCCTTGATTATGAAACTAATATAATTTAACAAGTTATAAAGATGACTACTTTTGTGTTAGTTTTCCTATTTAGTTTGGTTGAAATTAGTTTAACGTCCTAGACCTGCTTAGGAAGACAGTTAAAAACTGAAAACATGCATCATAAACTGCCCAGGGTGTAAATATTCAGTAGAGAAGAAAAGTTATTTCTGTACTTGATTTTCTCTGTATTGCCTTCATTTTAGTATTGCTCTTGTTTAGGCTCTAGCAAGTTGGTGGGCGTTATCTTTAAGCCTTTATCTATCCCAGTTATTCTGTTACCTGATTAGTGATCAGCTGTATCATTGCTGTAATTCAAACTGTTTGAACTGAATAACACTGTTAGGAACACGTTCAGTTCTAGTTTGGATATTGTACTCTGTGTAAGTGAGTTTTCTTGTGTTCTTTGGCTGCAACAGAAATTAATATATCTGTTGTCAACTAAGCAAAGGAGAATGCTTGAAAAATCCACATTTGATTGTACCTGGATAATTGCTCAGAGCTTAGAAATCAATTTTAGGAGAAGCTGGTCTTTAGACCTGAACCTCCCTTTGACTTCCACGTTGAACTTAAGGTTAAGAAAGGTTATAAAGGGCGTTGGAGAGGTGGCTCAGCGGTTAAGAGCACTGACCGCTCTTCCAGAGGACCCAGGTTCAGTTCCCAACAACCACATGGCATCTCACAACTGTTACTCCAGTTCCAAGTTTTTTTGTTTTTTTCCGAGACAGGGTTTCTCTGTATTGTTTTGGAGGTTGTCCTAGAACTCACTCTGTAGACCAGGCTGGCCTCAAACTCACAGAGATCCGCCTGCCTCTGCCTCCTGAGTGCTGGGATTGAAGGCATGCGCCACCAACGCCCAGCTGGGTCTGGCACTCTTATACAGACATGCATGCAGACAAAACACCAGTGTACATAAAATAAAATGAAAATCTTTAAAAAAGACTATTAAGAATTAACTGAGATAGTATTATGCTATGATACATCATTATTGTATTCTATGGGCATTTTCTTTGTATTACTAAGTCCTATTTTTAAGTGGGCAAACAGTTTTAATGTTCATATATGTTTTTTGAAGATGCTAGTCTTTTACATCTCAGAAAATTCTCATTAACTTAAAAGTAATTTTCTGCCAGAAGTGGTGGTGCATGCTTTAGTTCCATACTAGCACTTGGGAGACAAAGGCAGGCAGATCTCTGAGTTCAAGGCCAGCTTGTACTCCATAATGAATTCCTGGTCAGCCAAGATTACATAGAGAAACTTGTCTGGAAAAGGGAAAGTAGTTTCAGGAACCCCCTTCTTTCATGCATGTATGCATGCAAGCATTCATTCACTCAATGTGGGAGGATGTACGTGTGGATGTGGATGGGTGTATACACCACAGCACACATGTGGAAGTCTGAAGGTAACTTGTGTGAGTTGGTTTTCATCACCAAGAAATTAATGCTGTTATATAAATGTTAACTTTAGTACATTATTTAAATTTTATCAGCTTTTCCACTAATGCTCATTTTCTGGCCTAGGGTCAATCTAATTAAGGCTTTATTGAGCTTTGTGGTTTCTAATATTGTGCTGTCTAGCAGGAGATTCATCTATTATTTATGATTATGCATTTCTGATTGTCTTTTATAGATGAAGGTTCTCTCCTTCCTTCCCCCATTCTCCTTAAAAAAATTTTTTTTGACAGTTTATGTAGCCAGGGTGGTCTTGAACTTGTGATCCTCCTGTCTAAGCTTCCCAGTGACGATATATGTGGAATGTGTTTGTAATGTTCTAATGTTAATGTCTCTTTAAAGTGTGGTGTTTACATTTGATTAAATAAGAATGTAGAAGTGCTCTATGCTGCCATTATTTGAGGGTCTGAGTTAGGGTATGATTCTACCATTGCAAAATATATGGGTTTAATGGATGAATTAGCAATGCTATTAGCTTTGGAAAACATTTCCCACTATAATGAAGAATTATTTTTATGAATTAAAATGAGATCTTTGGGCTGCTGATGCATTAGAGTTGCTTGTAGCATTTCTATTTCCTTTAATTCCAAATAAAAAATAGTTTTAAGTCATGGCATGCATAAATACCATATAATTTAGCACCAAATTTTTTTTTTTTGCCTTGCTTTCAAAGAAAGAAAAGGAAACTTACTCATCATAGGCCAAGATTTTTCCAGATATCCTTATGCAAAGGTGAGGAACAAAGCCACAGTCTGCATTTAACCAGCTAGGCACCAGCACTCTGGCTATGTTGTACGTAGTCTTAAGTGATAACATTTTGGTATTATTTGGGAAGTTGAATGAGCTTCCCTTTAAAAAAAAAAGGCTGGGTGTTGGTGGCGCATGCCTTTAATCCCAGCTCTCGGGAGGCAGAGGCAGGTGGATCTCTGTGAGTTCAAGGCCAGCCTGGTCTACAGAGTGAGTTCCAGGACAGCTTCCAAAGCAATACAGAGAAACCCTGTCTTCAGTGATTTATGGATGTAAGCTAGTTGATCTTCTTATTTTTTAAAGGCCTACTTATTCCCTGTGTGTGTATGTCTATATGTATCCTAGGTAGCTGAATATGACTTTGAACTCCTGATCATTGACCTCCCAAGCACTGGTATTATAAATGTGTGGTGCCATACCTGGTTTATATAATACCAGGGATCAAACTCAGGGTAGAATTTGAGAATACCTGACCACCCCAAAATTGCTAGTGGCATATGTCTGTATATATGTATTTCTCCTTGCAAGTCTGGCTTATTACATTCAACATGATGATCTCTAGTTCCATTCATTTTTTGGCTGATGATGTAATTTCTTTATTTTTTATGGCCAAGAATAAAGCACCATTGTGTATTTATGTACAATAAATATAAATTTTCTTCATTCACCTTTTTTGTTTTGTTTTGTTTGAGACAGGGTTTTCCAGTAGCTATGTAGCCAGTCTTGGAACTTGCTCTGTAGACCAGGCTGGCATCAAATTCACTACTGCCCGGCCTATTCATCTTTTGATTGGCATTTAGGCTGGTTCAATACCTTAGTTTTTGTGGATAGTGTAGCAATAAATATTGATGTGCAAGTATCTCTGTGGTGTGCTGACTTTGATTCCTTTGGCTATATACACAGGAGTGGTATGGCTGGATCATGATAGTTCTATTTTTAGTTGTTTGAGAAACTGCCACACTCATTTCCATAGTGGTTACACTAGTTTACATTCTTACCATCATTATATAAGGGCTTCTCTTTCACCACATCCTCCCCAGTATTTTTTATTGTTTATTTTCTTCATGGTAGCCATTCTGACTGGAGTGAGATGTGAATCTCAATGTAGTATCAATTTGCATGTTCCCAATGACTAAGAAGACTTTTTTCATACACTTGTTGGCTATTTGTACTTCTTCTTTTGAGAAGTTTATTCAGTTCACTTGCATAGTCAGATCAGTTTTAGGACATTTAATTTTGTGAGTTCTTTATAGTTATTGTCTATACATATCCTGTTAGGTATACATGGGGCAGATATTTTCCCATTTTTCATTTTTACAGTCCTGAACTATTGGTGTCCTTCCAAGTTCTTTATGCCTGGGTGCTAAAGTGTTGTTTTTATGCTTTTGTATAGCAGTTTTGGAGTTTCAGCTCTATATTAAGGCTTTGATATATTTCTAACTGTTTTATACAGGGTGAGAGAGAGGAACCTAGTTGCAGGGTGTTTTTTTGTTTTTTTGTTTGTTTTCTTGTGGCTTTTCAAGACAGGGTTTCTCAGAGATCCTCCTGCCTCTGCCTCCCAAGTCCTGGGATTAAAGGCATTCGACAGTCCAGTTTTTTGCATGTGGATATCCAGTTTTCCAAGCACCATTTGTTGTAAAAACTGTCTTTTGCAATATGTGTTTTTGAAACTTTGATCAAGAAATAGATACCTATTAATGTTTTACAAAAATTTTCTCATAATACCCTTTAAGTCTTTTTGATGATAGGTAACTTTTTCAAAAGAGAGCCATGATCTCTGTCTTAATTGCAATTTACTGCCATATTTTACTTTTACTTTTTTTTATTTTTTATCTTTTTGAGACAGGGTTTCTATGTGGCTTTGGAGCCTGTCCTGGCACTCACTATGTAGCCCAGGCTGGCCTTGATTTCACAGAGATCCGCCTGCCTCTGCCTCTTGGGATTAAAGGCATATACAATCACCACCACCACCATCCCCAGCCGTAGTTTATTCTTAAGATACTCATTCATCCACTGGACAGATACTTATGCGTGTCGACTGTCTCACATCCTCAAGTGTAGGATTGCAGTGATGGACAGTTCCATAGCAATTTATTCCACTGGAACACAATGGTGGGTGCGGGGGGGACCAGGGGGAAGGTCAGAGAGAAGTGAGGCAAGCACTGAGTCCAAATTTGTCATTTTGGTCCTAGGATAAGAGCTGAAAGCCTAACCAGAAGTGGGAGTTTAGAACCGAGTAAAGAGAGCAGAGGAGTGGAAATTTCTCTATTAACTGCCCACATTGAAAATGCCGTCCATTGCAAGTAGCATTTACAAAATGTGATTGGGCAACCACTGACTATCATAGGTGCCTAAGTCATTCACCCAACAGCTAGGTGCTGAGTGTCTCCTCTGCTCTGGATTGTGCTCTGGGATTTTGGGGGAGTGGGCCACAGAAAGAAGGCACTGTTTGTACTTTCAAGGTAGTGTTCTAAACAGGCACAAAATCAAATACTTAAAAAAAGAAAACCAACAGGCAAACAAAACTTGACCAAGTACTTGTGTTACAGTGTCCTGTGGCCAGGTTAAGCCTGGTTAGGTACAAAAGCATGAGAGAGTTTTCATGTTACGCTGAAAAGGGTTTCATAGCTATATTAATTAAAACTAATGAACAGATTATAACAAGCCAAAGGAAGCAGGAAAGATAGTCAAATACATACTTTAGAGCTGCACGGCAGGCCAGAGGTAAATGACAAGAGTCTGACAGGAACAGCCCTGAGTTAATTTCAGACATTAGCCCATGGACTGATAATAACAGGGAGGAACCTTTGCCAGGCACATGGAACTCGTTGCTGGGCCTGGATGAACTCAAGGAAGGCCTCAGCAGGGACTGAAGGTTGCCTTCAATGGGTGTTTGGGGACGTCTACACACACAGAGGCTTAGCATGCTTAGAGGGTTAGTAGACTGGATGAAAAACTATGTTCATACTTTTGACCAAGAAAACTTGCTAGTTTGACAAGGAAACTCTTCCCTCCAATGTCTCCCACCAGACCTGAATTCCTGAACTGAATTGCATGTGAAGCCTTAATGTTCAGCAGTTCCAGGCATGCAATAACAATTTCTATTGTTAAATAGAAATGAAGAACTCTGTGTGTGTGTGTGTGTGTGTGTGTGTGTGTGTGTGTGACCCAGTGTTCATGTTCATGTGGAAGTTAGAGGACAAATTGAGGGAGCTAGGTCTCTTCTTCCATCACATAGGTTCTGGAGGTTGAACTCAGGTTCAGCTTGGTGGCCAGTGCCTTTACTCACTGATCCATCTCTCTAACCCTCTTCTGAAAAAGATCATCTTTTGTCTTCGATGTATGTATGTAGGTACCTATGGAGGTCAGAAAAGTACATTGATCCCTTGGAGCTGGAGTTACTGTTGATTATGATCCACCCAATCAATATAGGTGTGGGGACCCAAACCTGGGTCCTTTGTAAGGGCAGCAAGGTATTGGAAAGCATTTTATGTGAAATATTCTTAATGTTGATCTAAATTTTTACTATGTTATTAAAAAAGAAATCATGAGGTGGGGGCAGGGAGCAGGGAGTGGAGGGTGGCCTGTAAGAGCATTTACTGGTTGTTATAGAGGACCACAGTCTGGTTCTTAGCCCTCATGTCAGGTGAATCAACCACCTGTAACTACAGCTCTATGGGGCCTTAAGTCCTCTTCTGGTCTCAGGGCACCTGCGTGCATGTGCGTACATAAAACATACTCCACGCAGACATATCACATGCATAAATTTTAAACAGATGAATTATGGAGCCAACAAGATGGTGCTTGTTGCCAACCTGATGATCTGGGTGTGATTCCCAGGATCCACATGGTAGATTCCACAGTGGAATCAGTAGTTTCCCTATTGGAAGTAGCATGGTTTGTGCTCTTTTGATCTATAGTAGTAGGGATTCATAATTCAGTTCCATCTTTCCCTCCCTTCTCTGTGCTATCCATGCTCCCAGCCCCCTGCCTCAGCCCAACCCATCCCAACAGCAGTGTAAACTTGAATGCTCTGCTAGGTGAGGTACCGCCAAGCATGCATATAGGAGTTGGCATGTCTGACAGCTCTTCTTCCTTGCGTTGATGCTTCCCACTGTCCTGTGCTCTGATAGTTGTTTTGAATTGTTGAGTTGTTAGGATGGTGTAGATCTGGGGTTTTGATTAGAGTCCTGTATTAGAATAAGGGAGCTTTGAGTGTAACTGTAGAGTCTAGGCCAAAGCTCTTGATTCTTTATAGATAAGGAGGCAGACTTTGCAGTCAGGTAACTTACCCAAGATCACATAGTCCACATGGCACAGAAGCACTAAAATTTATTGTTGGATTGAGTTCATTACTATATGGCATCACCAGCTAAAAAATGAAAATAGAAAAATAAAATGTATTTGTTGCTCATATGTATATATGTGTGTGTACGTACGTACATACGCATGTATGTATGTATAAGTATTGGTCTGACACTGCTAGGTTATTCATGAGTAGAGTCTCTCTGGGACTCAGCTGCCTAGACTCTGTTCTAGTTATCATGTGGAGTTAGTAGAAATGTCACAATTTCTTTATAGAAACAAGTATTTAAAAAGAAAAAGGTGCCTCTGGTACCACAAGTTAGACCTGTGGGGACACGTGGAAGAAAAAAGTTCTGAGGCCAAGAGAGGAGATAGTGGACAGGACCACAGATATACCCAAGGAAGAGTTTTTGTTCCTCAGGGTGGGGTGGAGAAAGTGACTAATGCATTGACGTAGTTTTCTGTAGTTTTTAGCATACAAGTTTTTTTTTTTTTTAATATGTGTGAAGCCAGATCAATCTAGAGTTTTTTTTTTTTTTCTTTTTCTTTGGAACAACTGCTGAATACAACAGCCATTTCTGTAAGGAATTTGTACCAACATCAATATCAAAGTAGTTTTTAGAAAGTAAAATTCTCTGAGGCCCTAAGGTCACTGTTAATGTTCTCAGCAGTGAGGACATTTTAAACAGTAGCAGGCTAACAGTCACTAAGCATTACTGTGGACCAGGCACTGCCCAAAGCATTTTCTGTGGTCCCTGTTTTACATCTGGGGAAATTCATCCTGCTTCATGGCATATGAAGAGAACAGAACATAATACACTTAGGACCTTGTTTGGACTGGCTTTAGTTAGATGAAAGAAAGAGAGAAGCATGGGGTGACCGTCCCAGCGTTCTCTCCCTGATAGTCCCCTCCCTGGTTCCCCTTCTTATTGTCTACAGAATCATCTTCAGTTCCTCTTACTCCAAGCAGGAGTTTTTCTCTGCAGTAGTCTATACTTATTCCAGTCTTTGTATCCTATTATTTCTCTGGTGGATTGAAGATAGGCAAGTAAGTGTTTCTTTAAACTTACTTTTTGAAGTAATGTAGGAAAAAAGATGTAGGTAAAAGTAGGAGGTACAAAATCTACATATGTAGTTGTTGAGGGAAGTACAGTGTGGACAACATTTAAGAGCGGAATGCTATTCAAGAGAGCTTTGCTTGAGTACTGTATTTCAGAGGTATGACTGAGCCAGACCTCAGAGGAAAGAGTCATAGAGGGTGTTGGAGTCCTTAGGCTGGTTGGTGATTTGTACAGTTGTGCTGTTCGGAATGGTGAAGAGGAAGGAGCTTTGAACTGGAAGTTTCAGAAAATTATAATAGTAATATAATAGTACAATGTCAAGCTCAGATATGTGAAGAGAGAGAAAATTATGTTACACCTTGGTAGCTAGTGTGCTGGCTGGTTTTATGCCTCCTTTACACAAGCTAGAGTCATTGGGAAGAGGAGTTTCAATTATGAAAATGCCTCCATAAGATTTAGTTGTAGGCATGCCTGTAGAATTTTTTTTTCAAGACTGGGTTTCTATGTGTAGCCTTGGCTTTCCTAAAACTCCATCTGTAGACCAAGCTGGCCTTGAACTTGCCTCTGCTTCTTGAGTTCTGGAATTAAAGGTGTGTGCCACCACTGCCTGGGCAGGACATTTTCTTAATTAGTGATCAGGGGGGCCCCCAACTCATTGTAGGTAGTGCCTTCTGGGCTGGTGGTCCTGGGTTCTATAAAAAAGCAGACTGACTTAGGGCGGTGGTGGCACACACCTTTAATTCCAGCACTCGGGAGGCAGAGGCAGGCGGATCTCTGTGAGTCTGAGACTAGCCTGGTCTACAAGAGCTAGTTCCAGGACAGCCTCCAAAGTCACAGAGAATCCCTGTATTGAACCCCTCCCCCCTAAACAAAAAGCAGACGAGCAAACCATTAGGAGCAGGCCAGTGAACAGTACCCCTCCATGCTTCTCTCTGCATCAACTCTGCCTCCATGTTCCTACCCTGTTTGAGCTCCTGCCCTGACTTCCCTCAGTGATAGAGTGTGACCTTAGATTTGTTAAGATGAAATAAACCCTTTCCTTCCCAAGTTGCTTTGGGTCATGATGTTTTATCAGTGATAGAAACCCCTAACTAAGACATCTAGAATAGTGAGTGGATTCCAATGACTCAGATTTCAGAATGTACTTGGAAGATGGACACAGTGGTGGCACTGTTTATGAGCATCTACAGACTGAATGGGCTAATGCCTTTTGATATAAAATGTGACTCACTCTTTATGCATAGCACATACCTAGTAACACACACTGAAAACAAACCCTGTAGGCAGTAAGAGTTGCCTTCATTTATGGGATGGATCAGACCCTTAATAAAAGCTAGGGGAGAAATATGCAGAGTAATAATAAAAGGAAGGGCAGGCAGACATATTCTTTTCCTTCTTTTCGAAATCCAGGTGGTGGAACCCAGAGCCTTGCACATGCCAGATAAGTGTTCTACTACTGAGTTGTATTCCCAGCTCCCAAAATGATGTTATCTAGGGAACCTTTGAGAAATATGAGAAAAGTAGGACAGCGTAGAGGTAGGTGTTGTTATGACAAAGTACGTTGGGAACCTTGCTGGATTCCGAGGCAGGCGAGGGTGACTGAGGCGGAGGGACAAACATGCCAGGCAGACAGGGCTTAGTGAGAAGTTTTATTAGAAAGGGGAAGGGTGGGGGAAGGAAAGAAAAGAGGTAAGAGACACAGACAGAGAGGACAGAAGAGAAGAGGGAGAGAGGAAAAGTGTTGTCTGCCTCAGGAGAACAGCCAGAAAGAGAAAGGGAAAGAGAGCGCAAGTGGGTGGAGGTCTTTTAAAAGGGTCCTTTGCACCAGAGTGCATTCTGCCAGGTGACAGGGGCAGGCCAGCATAATGCCTGACTCTGTGTGTGTGTGTGTATGTGTGTGTGTGTGTGTGTGTGTGTGTGTGTGTGTGTGTGTGTGTGTGTGTACGTGTGTACACGTACGTACATATGCTTTCATAGAGTAGAACTTAGGGAGATGGGTAGAAATCAGTGGTGATTTTTGTAATGCCTTTCAAAGGAATCAGACATGAGCAGTAGGAATACCATTTTCAATGTTGAAAGCAGAACATTCAGTATTTCATTACACTAATGTTCACATGGGATGGTCTGGAATTCTGAGTTTGACAATTTAAAAAACATTCAGCATGCATGTCTGTTTTTCCCCAGAACTGAAAAAGTTTTTCATATTTTTGACAGTGTCATAAGAAAGACACGGTGCTACTTGAATACTGTACTAAGAACAGAGATAAAGTCATATATACAAACACATTTTTTGAAGATTTTTTCACTTTTTATGTACATTGGGGTTTTGTCTGCATGTATGTCTGTCTTTATGAGGATGCCAGATGCCCTGGAATTGTAGTTACAGAGAGTTGTGAGCTGCCATGTGGGTGCTGGGGATTGAATTCAGGTCCTTCAGAAGAGTGGCCAGTGCTCTTAACCACTGAACCATCTCTCCACCCCATATAAAAACTTCTTGATTCTGGAAGTATGTAGTTATTTTGGGTGTTTATATTTAGATGCTATCTTTTTTTTTAAGATTTATTTATTTATTAGGTATACAACATTCTGCCTTCATGTATGCCTGCATATCAGAAGAGGGCACCAGATCTTATTATAGATGGTTGTGAGCCACCATGTTGTTACTGGGAATTGAACTCACGACCTATGGAAGAGCAGCCAGTGCTCTGAGCCATCTCTCAACACATTTGTTGAATATTTATTTTATTAATTATTTGGCTAATTGCTATCAGGACCAGTTGGGGCCCCTGGGAACACAGGGAAGAACAACTTGGCAGAGCTTTTGTTTTAGTGGGAAGATGAGAAAAGTAAGTCTGTTGTGAAGATACATGCTGTGAAGAAATGAGATGGTGTGGGGTTGCAGATACTCAGGTAATTTCATCAGGAAATGTTCTAGAGGAGCAGAGATGTGAGCGAAGAAGAAAATCTTGCAAAAATTATTTCAGTCCAAGGGAACAGCAAATGTGGAAACTGTGAGTCAGAATCTAGATTGGTAAGAACCAGTTTTGCATGTTAGAGGAAACACAAAGAAGCTGGCTTGACAAGAGCGTTGACAGAACAGAAATGAGGGTGAGGTGGTAGGCAGCGACCAGAGTACATTGGACTTTATTGCCCACATGTTATAATTTGAGTGTAAATAGAGGCCATGAGGCAACTCTTGTCAGTGTCGTGGCATGATCCAGACAGGCGTGCCATACACATGTGACCCCACAGAGTTCAAGGCCACCTTGGTCTACAGAGAGAGTTCCAGGCCAGCCAAGACTACACAAAGAAACCCTATCTTGAAAAACCACACACAAAAAACAAAAGCAAAAACAAAATATATACCAGATTTTACTAATATTTAACATGTATTAACACTGGAGCCCTCATTCCATCTCTGTGTTCCTTCTATGTTCCTTTGTTACGAAATTTCTGCCTGGCTCCACAGCTGCCTCAGCCCCCAAGTAAACACACAAAGACTTATATTAATTATGAAACTGTTGGCCATTGTCTAGGGTTTCTTATTGGCTAGCCCTGTCTTAATTATTAACCAAGTTCTATTAATCTAAGTAAATCCATATGGTCTTGGCTCATGGGGGAGTGCCGGACCTGCAACTCCTTTGCTTGCTACATGATGATTGCTCAGCATCTCTACAGAGAAGAGAACAACTTCCTGTTTGTCCCTGTTTGTATCCTGGTTTTGCCCAGCTATGTCACTTCCTGTCTGGTCAATCAGCCAATCAGTGTTTTATTCATTAACAAATAAGAGAAACATATATACAGAAGAACATTCCCCATTATTCCTTGGCAGGTTGTTTTTTTTTAAAGATTTATTTATTATGTATACAGTGTTCTGTCTACATGTATACCTGCAGGCCAGAAGAGGGCACCAGATCTCATTACAGATGGTTGTGAACCACCATGTGGTTGCTGGGAATTGAACAGGACCTCTGGAAGAGCAGCGAGTGCTCTTAACCTCTGAGCCGTCTCTCCATCCCCGCTTGCCAGTTTTGACCTTAGCAAGTTAGTTAAATGTTAGTACCATTTACTGGGATGACAAGACTGAAGGAAGAGCAACTTTGTTTGAGCTAGATATGGGGAATGAGTAACTCTCTCAATATTGGGCATTAAGTTTGAGATGCCTATGAGACATCTACTGTGATATATATGGCAGGTGATGAATTTAAAGCCAAGTTTGGAAAGTAAGATTGGAGGTCTTTGGGAATCTAGCACATGCCAGCTTTGAAGTGAAGCTGAATGGAAATGTCTGTTTTGTCACCTGCTGTGTAACTGTGGACAATTTCCCTGACCTTTCTGCTTCATTTATCTCGTTATAAAATGAGGGTAATAGTGTCTGTCTTACAGAGTTGTGAGGATTGAATGAGTTAGCATTAGCAAAGTACATAGAATATCCTGATGTGTGCATCTCTTTGGAGGTTAACTTTCATTCATGAATAGTGCTTCAAACTATCAAATTAGGTAAGATAGTAAAAAGACAAGAACCAACTTGGAAAAAGCAGATTTGAAAGGCAGAGTAAGGCCAGGAAATGATCACTCAGCATGTCAAAGGTGCAAGTGCCTTGGAGACCTTGAGAAATGGCTTCAGGAGAGTGGGGATGGCTTGGAGGTGTTTAATTGGAGATTTTAAGTATAGATGACACACTAGGGAAATTTTGCTCTAAAGAGACACAAAGAGCGGTAGCCAAAATAGCTGCTCTGTGAGTAGAGTTGCTTGTTTTTAAGTCTGAAAACCTGAGTTGATCCCTGTGATCCTCAGGAGGAAGTTGAGAACTAACTCCTGTAGGTTGCCCTCTGACCTCCACATATGTTCTGTCATGTGTGTTGTTGCTCCTGCCCCGGCCCCCCATAAAATGAGGAAATGGAATAGAGCTTTTTAAAAGAGGCACAGGGAAAATGGAGTAGTAGAGAGGAAAATGGGTGTGTGTGGGGGTCCGAGAAAGGTAGGGGTGGGGTGTGAATAATGGTTTGTGTGCTAAGACTGACAGTAAGAGGAGAAAAACAGTAACATTCCAGTGATACTGGACACTCCAGCAGCCACAGGGGAGGGGAAACAAAGAGATAAGTAAATAAGTAGAGCAGTAAAGGGCATTGAAGAGACAGCTTATCTATTGATGAAGCTAGAGAATATTAATGGAGATACGGTAGATTAGTAGATTTGGTTATAAAAATGAGGTGGTGTTCTCTGGTTGCCTTTTTCTAAAACAAAAGGGGCAGGGTTGTCATTTATGGATCAGAAGTAGCATTTGATGATGGAGTGATGTAACGTTTTAAGAGGCATTTTGGAAGATGGAAGAATTATTGAGCAGGGAGGATCTAGCAGGCAGACTTTTCAAGATCTGAAAGTTTATCTGACCTTTGATCTTTAGCCTAAGTGATTCCAGTTGACTAAGGAGGGTGGTACAACCCTTCCAGGAAGAGGAGCTGTGTCATGAAAGGTAGAGGCAATGTTCTAGCCCTGTGACTGAAAGGATTGCTTCTGGAACATTCCTTAGGTCCATTGACAGGTCACAGAATTAATAACTATGAGTAGGCCATAGGCCACAAATTTGCAATTGCTCTTTTGCCTGTGTTCATTGAGTATATTGTGTTTTCTGATGTTACTGAAAATATTTGTGTTGTTGTCCTTGAGTAGTGTTTGTTTTGCACAATATAAAGAAAGCAAAATGCTTTAGTTGAGAAACTCCCCAAAATTTAACGGAACCTATGTTTTTCATTAACCAGTCACATTACTCCATACCTTTGTTTGCCTACAAAGAAACTCAAAATCTATTTTTGTTGTATTTCTTTTCAGGTGCTGGAGAATCTGGTAAAAGTACCATTGTGAAACAGATGAAGTAAGTTCACACAGGGCCTGGATTTCTCCCTCTTTATAGAAAGTTCATAATGTTTTCATTTTCCATTCATAGTATTGACTTGTGGTTTTCTTCTTTTTGAAGAATCATTCATGAGGATGGCTACTCAGAGGATGAATGTAAACAGTATAAAGTAGTTGTCTACAGTAATACTATTCAGTCCATCATTGCAATCATAAGAGCCATGGGACGGCTAAAGATTGATTTTGGGGAAGCTGCCAGAGCAGTGAGTATTTCTCATTTCCTCTTCGCTTGCTGCTCTTCTGTAGATGCAGTTAAGTCAAATTTGCGTCATGTTTTAGGGAACAAGAAGATAAGATGGTGCAAAATACTGTGTGCTTATTTATTTATTTTGTGGTTTTACGAGACAGGGTTTCTCTGTATTGTTTTGGAGGCTGTCGGTCCAGCCGGGCCTCGAATTCACATAGATCTGCCTGCCTCTGCCTCCCGAGTGCTGGGATTAAAGGCGTGTGCCACCACCGCCTGGCTCTGTGTGCTTATTTTTGAAGTGCTGGCTATCTGACTCAGTAGACAGCAAGTTACTGCTTCAAGCAGAGCCCTGGAAATGTGATTCTGTAGATACACTTAAGTTTCAGTAGTTTCCTTCACAGTATAATTGACATATTTTATAGTAGTTGATGATAGTAATTTTACTCTGAAAGACATATTGCATATTTAGCCCTGTTTTCTGAGCTGTGGGGGTCAAGGGGAAAAAAAAAAACAGTTTTCCAAAAGAAATTCTGTAAAGACATAAACACAAATTCCCCAATTTTAGAATTGATTTCAGGTATTCAAAAATATGTTATCACTATCTTACATTGAACTCTGGGTTACATAATTGGATTATTACTTACTCAAATATAACTTTTTAATGCTTTGTACACATCAGAATTTAAAATAATAATGTTTAGTAGACTTTGAGAGCAGTTTTGAAGTTAGATGGTTGATGCCAGTGGACAAAAGGCCAAAATGAAGACAGGAGACAGGAGACCATTTATTTGCCATGGGAAAATAAATGGAAGTGACTTTGGGGCTTTGTCTAGAAAGACAAAATTGTATGCTTGTGAGTACCTTAGGGACTCTTACCAGCTACTCAGTTTATCAAGTGCAAGATAATATTTGATAAGTGGGAAACTGAAGGGAAAATATGAAAAGGGCCATTGTGGTTTCAGTTTGTTCTTGAGTAGATATATCTTTGAGATGAAATAAGGGAACAGGACCTAGATTAAGGGTTCTGAGAGAAAAGAATGGCAAAAAAGAAGGGGAAGGAAAATGTGAGTGACTTTCATTGCCATATGACATAGTTTAGGCCTCTTCTTTCCTCCTGGGCATAGCAATGCTAGGTGAGTGAGTAAGTGAACAACATTTAGCCCAGAGGCTATTTCCTGCTTTTTTTCCCCTTTTCTCTTTGAATTTTATTTAAATTATGAGTATATGTGTGTCTGGATGTGGATATGCACATATACATGTGGATCCCCTTGGAGCTGGAATTATGGCACTTGGAAGCTACTTTATGTGGGTTCGGAGACTCCAACGCTGGCTCTGCAAGAGCCGTGCATGCTCTTGGCTGCTACGCCTTCCCTCCAGACCCCCATTTTTGGTTTTTAGACATAGTGTCTTAGACTATGTCAGTTGGATTTGAACTCACGGTAATCTTCCCGCACAGGCTAGTTTTCTGTTCTTTGGGAAATTTGAGAGTTCAAGTAAAGTCAAGTTTTTATTCCTATCTTAGCCCCTTTCCATTCTTTGTCTCTCATTGACTTTTCTCTTTTGTACTAGAACTCTGTCTTTTTCTCTCCCTTCATGTCATCTAGCTACTTCTCTCTAATATTTTTTGTATTTTATAGTTGGTTAGCGTTACTGTGGTTATTGATTTTTTTCTTCTCTTTGTTGACGTTTTCTCCTGTTATTTATTCCTCTTACTTTCCCAGATGTCTTCCTTTTGCTCTCCTTACTTCTTCCCATCATCTGTCCACCTCGATTTCTCTTGACCATTACTCCCTTTCATTTACTTCTTTCATCAGATGTCATCAGGGCCTGGGGAGAGAGCTCAGCCAGCAAAGTCCTTGCTTGCTATGACAACCTAAGTTTGGTCCCCAGGACTCACAACAAAGCCAGGTACTAATGGTGTGCACTTATAACCCTAGTGTTGGGGAGACAGAGATAGGAGGATGCTGGGGTGCTCTGGCCAGGCTGAATCAGTGAGCCACAGGCCAAACAGAGACCCTGCCTCAAACAAACAGATGCTCCTTAGCAACAGTACCTGAGATTGTCCTTTGCTCCACACATATGCTCATGTTCACGCACAGTCACAGCTGGGATCAGTAATACTCTTGTGTCACTAGGTAGACCTGACATTCTTAATTCCTCATGATTCCTGAGTCATCTATCTTTACAACATCCACTTAGCCTAATCAAAAGTCCTTTTAAAATAAACTTTCAAAGTTCTTTTTTTCTCTCATAGCTAAGGGTTTATATTTGTATTTATCTTTTTTATTACTCTAGGTTTTAATGGTTACTGGAGAGTGAAAAGAAAAGAATAGAGCCAAGTATGGGACAGTATTCTTTCATATCTGTTTAAGAAGTATAAAATTTGTAAAGAGTGGATTCTGTAAGGCTACAGAGGAGGTTTTATTTTGAGGCAGCTAGAGCAGGCTGGTGAGCAATTAAGAATATTCTCAGAGTTAGAACAGTACCAGTATATAGTATTTTTAAATTTCTAAAATTTGAATAATATGGTATTGAAAAAATACAGGTGCTTAGTTAATTGTATATCTGCTAGAGTATAGGTCAAATTTCACATCTTGTGTAGTGACCTGAAATTTGTATGTATGTTACATAAAGTAATATACTATATATGAAAAAAGTCTTGTTATTTAGTGTGTTTGGCAGTTTGTATAATGCTTAAACATTTCTTAATCATTTGCTCTCTGTCTGTCTATCTATTGCATCATCATCATTATTATTTTGAAAGAGAGAAGAAGGGACTGGGGAGATGATTCAGTGGCTACGAGTGCTTGGTGTGTAAGCATGAAGACCTGAATTCAAATCCTACGTACCATCATTAAAAGGGAATCATGCATGGTCCTATGTATCTGTAGCCCCTGTACTGGGGGGCAGAGACAGACAGATCCTGGAAGCTTGTTGGCTAACCAGTAGCTTGAGGTTCAGTGAGAGACTGTGTCGAAAGGGAATAAGGCAAAGAATGATAGAGACATCTGACATCTTTCTCTGGCTCTCCTGTATGTACAGACATGCGTGTATGTACACACATACATACAACCCTCTCACACCTTGTGAAAAAAGAAACAAGAGTGTGAAATGCAGATTGTGTATGAAGTTTGTTGCAGAGAAGATCTACATTATTACCAGAATGAGTATTGGACAGGATTCTTTTTTTTTTAAAGATTTTTTTTATTATGTATACAGTATTCTATCTGCATGTATGCCTACAGACCAGAAGAGGGCACCAGATCTCATTATAGATGGTTGTGAGCCACCATATGGTTGCTGGGAATTGGACTCAAGACCTCTGGAAGAACAGTCAGTGCTCTTAACCGCTGAGCCATCTCTCCAGCCCTAAACAGGATCTTGATGGCAGAATTTGACAAAGTTAATTTAAGTGTGACTTTGTGAGTGATTAGGTAGATGTACAAATTGTAGGTGTTACTGTATCTGTGTTCCACAATGCTTTTTTTGCTTGCTAGTTTTTGTTGTTAATGACTACTTAGATATAAATGGCTGGGCAGTGGTGGTGCACATCTTTAATCCCAGGTGGCAGAGGCAGGTAGATACCTATGAGTTCAAGACCAGCCTGGTCTACAAGAGCAAGTTCCAGGACAGGATCCAAAGCCACAAAGAAATTTTGTTTTTTGTCAAAAAACAAAAAACAAAAAACAAAAAAAAACAAAAAAAAAAAAAGAGAGAGGAAAAAAAAGTTACGTGGAATTTTTGAGGTTGTAAATATTAGGTTTATATAGGGAAATCTTTGAGATTGGGTTTGGTTTTGATGTTTTGAGACAGGGAGTCTTCGTGTGGCCCTGGCTGTCCTATCTCAGTCTATAGACATTGAATTTAGAGATCTGCCTGCCTCTGCCTCCCTGATTGCTTGGATTAAAGGTGTGTGCCACCACTGCCTTGCTGAGTTCAGTTTTACATTTTCATGAAGGAGTGGATAAGATAAATTAAAATCATCAAAATTCTCATATCACCTTAAGACTTGCAAACTACTAGAATTCCTGTCTGAAACTCGTGACATTCTGATCACGTCATTCCGCTGCCATTTCCCCTCCTGCTTCCATCTTTCCCTGTTGTAGAATGTTAATAGTGTTCGTTTAGGAAATCTAGAGACTAAAAATTTTCCCTGAGGGCTTGGTTCCTGTCACTGGGCTTTCATGCTTCATCGCCTTCCAGTCTGCTGTCTGTAGTGAAGGGGAAGCAGCAAGCAGCCTTTGCCTTAACTTGATCAATGTCGTAGCCCTGTGCCGTGTTTACTTCTCATGTGTAAATCTTTTCATTTCTGTATATGATAGGCAAGTGCTCTGCCACTGAGCTACACCCCTAGCAGGTCTAGGGAATATGCACGCATGCATACATGTATGTGGGCATAGAGTGTGGAGGCTGGAAGTCGACTTCAAGGTGTTTTCCTCTGCCATCTTCCACCTTGTTTGGAGACAGTGTCTCTCCAAATGTGGAACATGCCATTTTGGCCAGACTGGTAGGCCAGTGACCTCCAGGGATCCTTCTTTCTCTGCTCCCCAAGCACTGAGGTTACAGGCTTGTGCTGTTACATCCAGCTTTTACATGGATCTGAACTCAGGTCCTCATGCTTATACAGCATGTACTTTATCACTGGGCAATGCTCCGGATTCTTATTAAGGGCTTACTGTAACAGAATGGAAATCTGTTACATATATTTGTCTCTCAGACCAGTAAGTATCCCTTACCCCTACCCCGTCATTAATCGTGAGTCATCAGGATAGAGGATTGTGAGTCCATCGGGAGGGTGGTGGTATGACATCTAAAGTGTGTGTGCACACGCTCAAGTGCATGAGTGTGTGTAGAATGAGACTCATCTAGTCTTAAAGAAGCGGGACTCATCTGTTCCTCTCGTAACTCTTCCTCAGGATGATGCCCGACAGTTATTCGTCCTAGCTGGCAGTGCTGAAGAAGGAGTCATGACTTCAGAACTCGCAGGTGTGATTAAACGGCTTTGGCGAGATGGTGGGGTGCAGGCATGTTTCAGCAGGTCCAGGGAGTATCAGCTCAACGATTCTGCTTCCTAGTAAGTAATTTTTTCCCCCTTGAAACTGTAATAGAAAATGATTTGGAGATTCTAGAGCAAGTTCAGTACCTATCCTTAAGGAAATGTTGAAGTATTAGAAATGTCCAGAGGTCTATAGGATCCTTTATTACAGCTGTCTTATTTTAAGGCTATCCTGTGGTACATTTATAGTAAGCAAGTGGAGGTGAGACCTCTAGTAGAGGTGAGTTGCCTGTGTATAGGTATAGGACAAGGCATTGATAGCCAGGTGGAGGGGGAAGTTAAAATTGGACATACCCTACACACACACACACACACACACACACACACACACACACACGCACACGCACACACACACACACACCCTGGTTTGTTATTGTTGTATTTGAGACAGGATCTCACTGTAGCCCTGGCTGGCCTTGAACACACAGAGATCCACCTGCCTCTGCTTACTATGCTAGAATTAAAAAAAGTGTGCAGCACCACATCTGGTGTGGCAGCCCCCCCCCCTTTTTTTTTTTTTTTTTTGGTTTTTCAAGACAGGGTTTCTCTGTATTGTTTTGGAGGCTGTTCTGGAGCTCTCTCTTTAGGCCAGGCTGTCCTCGAACTCACAGAGATCCACCTGCCTCTGCCTCCCGAGTGCTGGGATTAAAGGCGTGTGCCACCAACGCCCGGCTGTGGTAGCCCTTTTTATACTCTCTCTATTGGCTGTACTATGAATTCTTCTGGTAGTAGTCAATACTACTTACTTGTGTGTGTGTGTGTGTGTGAGGGTGCATACTAGGGATTGAACCAAAGTCTCATGCATGTTCAGCACATGCTGTACATCCTCAGCCTCTTTAGTTTTTGAGATACAATCTCACTCATTGGCATTGAAGTCATTCTATAGCCCAGGCAGATCTCAACTTGTGATCCCTCTGCTTTAGCTTTTAAATAGCTGAAATTACAAGCCTGCACCACAAAACCCAGCAGAGTTTACATCTTGTACCAGACTATGGTAGTAGACTTGTATAGAATGACGAAGTTGTGTCATAGAATGGAGTTGGCTCATTTCCTTGTCAAGAAAATTCTCTTGAGTATTTGTTTTGGAGAACTGGTAACCATTACTCGTACTTTACTATTACATGGGATCCTGTTTTGGCCCCTACACATTTACTTATTTTGTTTTCTTTTTTTGTTTGTTTGTTTTGAGGTGGTTTCTCTGTAGCTTTGGATCCTGTCCTGGAACTCTCTTTGTAAACCAGGTTGGCCTGGATCTCACAGAGATCCACTTGTCTCTGCCTCCCCAGAGCTGGGATTAAAGCATGCGCCACCACAGCCTGGCTACAGATTTATTTTCAAGACCTATGTTCATGGAGTCTTTTTTAAATGTGCTTTTTTGGGGGTGTCTGTTTAGTGCTTGCCATCTGTAGCTCTCTGAACCAGATAAAGTATTTTTGATTGTTAGGGTATTTTCTACTAGTATATTTTTCCATCCTCATTTTTGTCACAGATTGTTATAAGAAATTAAATGGTATTTGTGAAGCTTATGTACTCTTTTAGTGGAAATGATTTAGCAAACAGTAAAAGGATTCTTGTCCACTTTTTAAAAATAAGAATGTTTTTATATGCACAGTGATAGTTTAGGTAATTCAGTGGTCATCAAAGGTAGATGTTTTTCGAGACAGGGTTTCTCTGTGGTTTTGGAGGCTGTCCTGGAACTAGCTCTTGTAGACCAGGCTGGTCTCGAACTCACAGAGACCCACTTGCCTCTGCCTGGGATTAAGGGCATGCACCACCAACACCCAGCTTCAAAGGTAGATTTTTAATTGCCTCTTCTGTCACATATTGTGTAAGCTCTGTCTGTAGAGTTTCCTCCTTCCATAATTGTTAATCCGAGCTTGACCCTAGTAATTAGTTTGTAGAAGATCTGAATAACACGCTTAAAGTAGTGCCACCTGCTCTTCAGCTTTTTTGTCTGGAATCAATGAAGATTTAGCTGTTTTTTTTTTTTTTTTTTAAATCTTTCTCAGCTCTCTTCCCCCTGTTTTGAAAGAGGATCTTGTTACATAGCCCAGGCTGGTCTGAAACTCCTGTGTGTGTATATATCTTCCTGATTGATTCCAAACTTGTGGCCACCTTTCTCTTCCAAGTGCTGGGTTACAGGCTTGTACTAATGTCTACCTATAATCTCACTGAATATAGTTCTTCTAATTTTCTTAATTTAAATGCCATTTTCTAATGAATAAGCTGTCAAATAGTTATTATGTGGCTGACATAAATGTAAATATATGAGAGCTTTTGTTTTAATCTTTTTGTGTTTTGTTTTCATAAGGTCTTACTATCTAGCTCAGGCTTTCCTGGAACTCTGGAGTCTAGGGTTACAGGTCTGTGCCACCTGTAGGTTTGATTTAACTCATTATATTAGATTTCAGGAAGTTTTCTTTAGCAGGAATAAAATTACCATGTTTTTAAAATTTGCCTTCACAGTATATTTAAAACCATTTTTGTTACTATGTATAGATGCTATTAATTTCTCTGTGCTAGATTTACTCTCCCCCTCCCCCATCATTCTGTGATACTGAAGATTTAATATTTTTCTGTCCCTTTGCTGAGTTTCAGGGTCTCTCTCTCTCTCTTTTTTTTTTTTTTTGGTGGTTTATTGGTACTTGGGATTGAACCTTGGGCCTTACACATGCTAGTACCCAGCTAGTCTCAGAATATACTTTTTGCCAAGCAGATAGTTTAGTCTGTTGACTTGTTGTGTTCATGGTTGACTGTACCAAGTAAAAACCAATGTATATTTCATCTAGTTACCTAAATGATTTGGATAGAATATCCCAGAACAACTACATTCCAACTCAACAAGATGTTCTTCGGACAAGAGTGAAAACTACAGGCATTGTGGAGACACACTTCACCTTCAAAGAGCTATACTTCAAGTAAGTTACAAGCCTTTTTTGTTAGCAGTGTTCCTTGGTTTAGGAACTTAATATATTTATTGGCCATTAGCTTAATGCTTCATCTGATTGAGCCCACACATTTTTTTTCCTACTTCAGGTAGCATCATATTCATTTAGAGGAAATTGAATGTAAAATTAATTAACAATTTACCTATCATTAGAATTAATCATGTAATTTCTAATTTGTGTTAGTTCACATTTATTTTCAAGACTTTTTTCTTAGTTGCCAAATAGGTATTGACTGTTGTTAGAAGGATTGCAACAGTACTGAATAGGTAGAAAATATCTTTCATAGATGGCTTGTTCTGCCATTGTGATACTAAAGTAGAAATATTTTCTTAGCAGCATCATTCCTCTTGCTGGTCCCCTTTCCAGTTAAGTTTAATGAGGCGGAGCTAAACTTGGCTTGGCTTTTGTATTGATGTATGTGCAGCATTGTGCTCAATTAAGTTTGTAGTGCAATGCAGATTAGGCCTGGGAATAGAGGTGTTTTACAGTGGTTTGATAGCATAAACAGCCATTGTTTTAGAGGACATTCTAGTGTTTTAAAAGAATTTTCTTTTTTTTTTTTTTTTTTTTTTTGAGACAGGGTTTCTCTGATTGTTTTGGAGGCTGTCGGTCCAGCCTGGCCTCGAACTCACAGAGATCCGCCTGCCTGTGCCTCCCGAGTGCTGGGATTAAAGGCATGTGCCACTTAAAAGAATTTTCTTATAGCACCAGTAATTCTTAGAAAACGCCTCCACTTCTCTTTTTGTTAATGGTCTTTTAAAAATACTAAAACTGTTTTTAGTTCCTTTTTCTGTTTGTGACCTTTGAGGTTGGAAATAACCTTTTTTCCTTCAAGGCATGATAAATTTTTTTTTTTTTTTTTTTTTTTTTTGGTGTTTCGAGACAGGGTTCTCTGTATTGTTTTGGAGGCTATCGGTCCAACCCGGCCTCGAACTCACAGAGATCCGCCTGCCTCTGCCTCCCGAGTGCTGGGATTAAAGGCATACGCCACCACCGCCCGGCTGCATGATAAGTTTTTAAGAAGTTACTTGCTTACGATTATGTGTGATATGTGAAAGTCAGCATTATTTCATACAAAAGGAACCACTACCTTAGATCCTCAAATGAAGAAGTTCACACAGGACTAAAACACTAGTACTAGTTGAGGTATAGGAATCTTGGGGCTGGGGGTGTTAAGACAGGATTTCTCTGTGTAGCTTTGGCTGTCCCATAACTCACTCTGTAGTCCAGGCTGGCTTGGAACTCAGAGACCCACCAGACTCTGCCTCCCAAGTTCTGGGATTAAAGATGTACACACCACCATCCAGCAAAGTATTGTAATATTTTTGTTTGTTTGCTTGCTTGCTTGTGACAGGGTTTCTCTATGTAGCCTTGGCTGTCCTGTAACTCACTCTGTAGACCAGGTTGGTTTTAAACTTAGAGATCTGCTTGTCTCTGACTTCTGAGTGCTGGCATTGAAGGTGTGAGCCACCACCTCCCAGAAAGGTATTGGAATCCTAACACACTAAACTGGATTTGGAACCTGGTGAATGGTTTTAGGGTAAACTGGCTGCTTAAGTACTGGTGATTTAATTAACAAAATCAGCAGGAACTATATGGATTACCTGTGAAGCCATAGGAATGAGATGCTTCTTTGTGTATTATAAAATTAATAATTCAGTTCTAATTAAATACCAAGACCAATATTCAGTGTGGGAAACATTTCTGGTTGATATCATAGATTGATCTTTAGCAAGGTAACTTTCTTTCTAAGCAAGCGTCAGTAGGCAAGTCAGATTAGTGCCACATCCACTTTATTATTGGCATGTAGATATCTGATTATGAAGTACTATCACCTCTCCTTTTCCTCTTCTCTCTAGGCAAAACCACTATCCATTTATTCAAACATTTATTGAGCATCTACCATATGCAAGGCATTGTGTAATTGCTTACTTGCCTCTCAGTTATGAGGTAATGTTTATAAAATGTTGATCTGTTAGTGAATAATACTGTGTTACTATGTACTAAAAGCCAGCATTGGGAATTTATAGCATTCTCTAGTTTTGTGGACTTATAGGCAATGGGATGTAAAGTGGAATTGTTGGTGTACTAATATGCCTCTCTTTGAAAGATTTGTATAGTGAAATGTTAGTCTTTCTAAAATCTTCAGTACGACTCTGAATTAAGGCCAACTTGTGATTATATCATTTAGCTGTCATGTAAGACCAAAGGTTGCAAAGAACTGCAAGATCTTCCAAGAAAGAGTTGGATCAGGAAGAGATAGGATGTATATTCACTTCAAACATAATTAGAGAAATCATGGGAACCTTACTTCTCTTAATCTGTAGTGGTGAAAAATCCCTGGAAATTTAGGCTCTGAGTTGCTGAAGATTTCATTCATTAGACCAGTGTAGCAAATACTAGCCTTTAAAAACTTTACCATTGCTATCAGATACAGATCTTGAGAGTGTGTGAGCATTTGAATGCTGATTCCATCAGACTCAGGTATTGACGAAAAGACAAATTAGGGCCACTGTTCCTGTCATAGTAGGAGGTAACCACAGCACTGTTGACACAAACTTAGCGCTTAGAGGTCTAAAAGAAATCTGGAGTAGACACAGTGTGTGAACAAGTGAGGCTTTGCTGTTGCTGATTAGGTTCAAGCAAGGTAAGGTGTTGGAAATACTGGTTAAGTTTATTTTTGTGATAGTCTTGCTGTGTAGACAGGCTGGCCTTGAACTTGCCATTCTTTCTCAGCCTCCAAAATGCTAAGATTATAATCATTGCCCCCAAACTTGGCACAGATTTTAAGAAAAATCATTGATCAAATTCTTAGACTCCTAGAATAAAATTGAATTTTTTTCTATAATTTTCCTTGTATAATTCCATTAACACAAGGCAGATAAACTTAGGAGTCAGAATGCAAGATGGGTGTGCAGAAACAAGCCAGTTTGAGCGGCAGCATAGTGGGGCTGAGGAGTCTATAGAGACTGGAGTTAGAGTGCCAGATGGCCTCGGGTAGTGGCTGGCACCATGGTAAACACTCAGCAAACACTGGTTGTTATGGCTGCAGTTATCTTAAGCCGCACTGTTCAGCTCTTCGTTTATCCTTTCTTTTCCTTCCTTCCTTGAATCCATTTTTAGTTCTTAACTCCGCTGACATTTGGCACATCCAGTACATGTTTTGAAAGGGAGGGAGGCTCGGCTGTGGGCTCTGCTTTTAGCCACTGACAATTATTTAGACACGTTTGATTTGATCCTTGTCTTTCCTGTTATAAATGGGTTTGAAAGTGTGATAACGGGGAGGTTCTTAAACATGACAGTCTAGGGAGAAATATGAATGTGAGTTTGCTGAATCTGTGCTTTCTTTCTTTACTCAGAATGTTTGATGTAGGTGGCCAAAGATCAGAACGAAAAAAATGGATTCACTGTTTTGAGGGAGTGACAGCGATTATCTTTTGTGTGGCCCTCAGTGACTATGACCTTGTTCTGGCCGAGGATGAGGAAATGGTATGTTGAAGCTTTGGATCCACCATACATCTAGGAAACAACGTAACTCAGGAAGATGGGTTGCTCCCATTTGCTCACAGAAATCAAAACTTAATGCCTTTTATTTTCTTGTCAGTGAGGTTAGATTCCCTAAACCAATTGTTCCATTCCCCATTTGCTCTTGGTAGCCACATTATGTGGACAGGACCGCATCTTGTCAGGCATCCCTTCTCTTCCCTAACCCCAAGAATTATACAAATCACGGTTGACTCAGCTTCAAGTTATACTAGAGCCTGTCTTCCATAATTCATTTTGCTGCCCTAAGACCTGGGTATATAAGTGAATCTGCTTTCATGTTGATGCTAACCTGTCGTAACCCTGTTTGTTTTTCAGAACCGGATGCATGAAAGCATGAAATTGTTTGACAGCATTTGCAACAACAAATGGTTTACGGACACGTCAATCATCCTCTTTCTTAATAAGAAAGACCTTTTTGAGGAAAAGATAAAGAGGAGCCCGTTAACAATCTGTTATCCAGAATACACAGGTAAAGGTCATGGGCTCTGTTGTGGCTGTGTCTTGGGTCAGCACTGATGGTTCACACATTCACTGACAGTGACCTCAGAATTAAGTGTCTGAGTAAGATCCTTAAGTTTAATTACTTCAGAGATTAGTGTCCTGGTTTTTTTGAGGAAAATGAAGTATAAAAATTAAATTTTAGCATATGTCCAAAGAGATACAAAAAATAAAATTTAAGAAACTAATATTAGTTCCACAAAGAAATTCACAAATAGCTTTATAATGTAAAATATATATTACCAGAAGTAGAGTCGATAGTTCAGCCCTGGTGGAGTCAGTGTGTTTTTTCTCTAGGGGCAATAGCAGTTATGTGAGTTATTAAAAGGATGCTGTGGAAGTCATGGGTAGAATAAAAGCATATCGAGAGGGAATTGCACGTAAGACAGTATGGAGGCCAACAAGTGGCCTGGCTTGTTCTGAATATGGCAGCAGTGGAATTCAAAGCGGTAGAAGGAGTGAGGCCAGCCTTCTGTCCCCCACTGTGCCAGTGAGGAACTAGTGAAGAGTTTCGGTGGGTACGTATGGTTGGAACAGCGCCGTAGCAGTAGTGTAGTGAGATAGTAAGGTGGTTAGTCAGGGCTGTCTTAGGTACAAAGAAAACCTTTTGCTGAGAGCCAGGAGGTGCATCTTAGAAGCCAAGGGCAAAGATGCAGGTGGGTGTAAGAATGAAATTCATACTGAAATTGCTGCTGGCACCTCTCTAATGGAGTAGCCTTCATCTGTATCTCTTTTTCTCAACTCCATATTTATTCTTTCTTTTCTGTTCACTTACCAACTTTCATGGCTATTCGGTCATAAGATGGCATCACCACCATTTCTGTGCTCCTCCATTAAAACAGTGAGGCTGCACTGGGATTGCTTAACCTCAAGTTCAGGTTTCTAGGAAAAGACTCTGGTTAAAGATGGTAAAAAGCTGTAGACCAGTCAGTCACTTGAGATTAGGAATCACAAACTAGTAAGGCTGGCAGGACTGCACCACTGTCAAAGCTGTGTAAAGTCAGAGTTAGCTGTTTCCATGGAAGGGACTTTTGTTATCTGAGATGCGGTGTTCTTTTATAATCAGATGAAAAGATACAGCAAATGTTAGGAAATGAGAAGTCAAATGTGTCTGCACTCGTGTCTCAATTGGATGCTTTTGCTTGATCTGAACTCATATTTAGGAATGTTGGTTTAGCAGTATCTGTGGGACAACCAGATAGTGGTTATTTTTATGCTAGGAACATAGGGAAAGGTTAGGTTTTATATATACACATTTGAAAACATCAGTAATTAACATATTGGAGATCAAGGAAGTGACCAGAGAGATGCTATAAAATAAGGAGAGAGGGATATAAAATGTTCATAGGCTAAATAGGAAAAAAGAAGCAGAGGTGGGAGCCAGAATGTGACACACGCCTTTAATCCCAGCACTCAGGAAGCAGAGATAGACGGATCTTTGTGAGTTTGAGGACAGCCTGGTCTACAGATCAGACAGCCTCCAAAGCTGTAGAGAAACCCTGTACTGAAAAACCAAAATAAAAAATAAACAAGCAGGTGGGAAAAAAAGAATTAAGATTCAAGTTAACATAAATAAGCAAATTGTGGCATATGTGTAGAGTGTTAACTCAGTCATAAAAAGAACTAAATACTAGTAGGTGCTACATCTTGAATAAGCCTCAAAAACACTATACTAAGTAAAAGAATCCAAACACAAAAGCCATATAATGTACGGCTCCTTTTATATACTATATCTAAAATAGGCAAATCCTTAGAAAAAAAAGGAAGCATACTTTGGGGGGGGCATGTTACCTAATGATAACAAGAGTATTTTTCTCAAATGATATTTTCAAACTAGGATGGTAGTGGTTATATAATGTCATGAATATACTAAATGTTCTAGAGTAACATACTTAAAAAATGGTTAAATATATATTTGGTGAAATTTCCTTATAATTATGGGAGGCACTGGAAGGATTGCTCAGTGGTAAAGATCACTTTTTACAGAGGACTCAGATTGGTTCCCAGCACCCATATGATGGCTTATAACAACCTGTAACTTCAGTTGCAGGGAATCCAGTGCCCTCTTCTGGTTTTTGTGGGCACCTACACACATGTGCATGCACTTATACATAAAGTTAAAGAAACAAACAAACAACAAAAAAAAAAAACAACTCTATAGGGCACTGTTTCCCTCTTCCTGGCCCCATTTATGAGGGTGTCAGCACTGGCCTCACAATTAGTCTTAGATTTCTTTATCAGCATAGAAGGTTCTTCTTGGACCAGAGAAGAGATACTTGAGGGGGTAATTTAAACCCTTTGACTTTCGGAATGTTGAAAATGTCATCTGTTTAGAGTAAGGAGGTAAGGATTAGGTGTGCTTGTAGAAGGCGCACTTGTTGAGGGCAGGGAAAGAATCTTGACTAGAAAGGTTGACGTTGAGTGGCTCACTATACACACGGGAAAGATCCCTCACTCTCTTGCCATTTGTGAGCTTCAAGACTGTTTCCCACCGCCTCTGTTCTACAGTCCTGGGTTACCAGGCACCAGTATATGTTCTTACTGAATAAAATTCCCCTTTCTCTTGGCTGCCCTTTTAAATTTAGAAGCTTTCTTTCAGATTTCAAGAAACATGCTTTAGGGCACCTAAGTATTCTTCCTTTAGTTCTTTATTCTATGTAGTTGTTTTTTTTGTTTGTTTGGTTTTGGTTTTGTTTTGTTTTTCCAGACAGGGTTTCTCTGTGTGGCTTTGAAAGCTGTCCTGGGACTCTGTCTGTAGACCAGGCTGGTCTCGAACTCACAGAGATCCACCTGCCTCTGCCTCCCTAGTGCTGGGATTAAAGGTGTGCGCCACCAACACTCAGCTCTTTGTGGTATTCTCTTTTATGAGCTCCTCTCTCTTTCCCAGTCTTCTTTATGCACTGATTTGATACTTCTTGTCATGCTTGATCTCACTGAAAATGTCTCTGGTTTATGGAAACAACTGCATGTTGTCTTTATAGATTACCTGGGTAAACAGGCAGTTTCTAAGTCTGTCTTAACTAAAGGCTTCCCAAGGCCAAAAGATGGTGTGGAAGGTAGACGACTAGTGCTAATTACAAATATTAAAAATAGGCATACTGTTGGTCTTCTCTTGCCCCTACTCCTTAAAAAGCAACAGCTCTATTGAAATAGACCTAACCCTAAGTGTGTTACTAGTTGTGCATAGTCATTCCTGAATCTCAGCACGGGAGGATGAGGGACGAAGTCATGGATGAGAGTGACCATGTGGCAAAGGATGTTACTAGTCTCCCACTTGTTTCCCATCTGCTAGTTTGCCTTTGCCTGGGCCTCTTTAAAATGGGAATGATTTTTAAATGAATGCTTTACCTTTTTGGAATCCTTATTTCAGATTCACTCCAAGGGGTAAAATGTGCCATTTTAAATAGCTTCATTCTCTAGAATCGGACCCACCGACTCTTCTAGCTCTTTGTGTACTGTCTAGATTTCTTTTTCAGCTGATAAATCTAAATGAAGAGGAAGTGAAACTTGTTACTTTCCTAATTCCGTGTGTGTGTGTGTGTGTGTGTGTGTGTGTGTGTGTGTGTGTCTGTGTGTGTCTGTGTGTCTGTGTGTGTCTGTGTGTCTGTGTCTGTGTGTTGGTTTTATTTTAGGCACAGTGGTAGTCTGTTTTCATGAAGATTCTAATGATTATAGAAAATCCTAATGACAATAGAAATGGAGGAAGAATTCTGTTTGTAATCGAATGTGTTGTGTTGCCTTTCTTAAGTAAATACTGATGGCCTAATTTAGCTGGGTGCAAGCAGCTGTTACAATTTGAGCTGACAATGTTGGTTGTGTGTTTCAGGTTCCAATACATACGAAGAGGCAGCTGCTTACATTCAGTGCCAGTTTGAAGATCTGAACCGAAGAAAAGATACCAAGGAGATCTACACTCACTTCACCTGTGCCACAGACACCAAAAATGTGCAGTTTGTTTTTGATGCTGTTACAGATGTCATCATTAAAAACAACCTAAAGGAATGTGGACTTTATTGAGAGGATGGCATTAGTAAAAGGTATAACTTTAGACAGCTTAGTTGCAGTGTTATGGTGGTGTCTTTTGCCATTGTAAATGTTTTTCTAATTAACAATGTTCTTCTTTTTTAGTTACTACAATGAGGAGTGTCGAGACCAGATATCACCTGCTGTCTCTTGGGTCAGCTACAAGCATGGCGGGACCAGGGAATGGCAGCAGCATGCAGAATCTTAGCACTCTTTAGCACAATCTTCTGTATTAGGGAATGTTTAGTTGGCATGAGATGTTCAAATCACACATCGGAATTGGAACAACTGTAAACTATGGTTGACTCATCAAGGCATCACTTGGATTTTATAGTCTCAAATGTTTAGGGCATATTGAAGTCGAGGTGCTGCTGCATTCCGGAACTTAAATATATAGCTCACCTTTTCCTTTTTAACAAATCACCTGTAGTTAATTTCTAAGGTTTTTCTCATCAAGAGAAGAAAAACTAAAAAAATCTTGTTTGCAAAAGAATCTTGGGAACTCAGTCTTAACTATGCACATGATGCGACCAGACATCTTGAAAATATTCCTCTTAGTAGGAACTGTTTGTTTTTAGCTCTTGGTATGCAATATTCCCATATTTCCATAATTAATTCTTCCTGGTTATTGGGACTACATTAATACAGCTTTTCTGACCGAAATTTATGTTACTGTTATGTTTAAAGTGCCATGATGGCTTCTAAACAACAGTTACTTTGGAGAATTCTACAGTATGCTTCTAGCTCTCATTTCTTTAAGCCTATGGTTGAAGATTAACCTTGTTTATGCTGATTACCAAATTACTAAATGAATACTGACGTAATATGATAAACTCCATTTCTTGGATACAGACTCACCCAGGATAGCTGTCAATTAGATGTGCAAACTGCTAAATTCAGACCAGTGACTTGCTGCTACATATCTACTAAATTGGCCACTTTGATTCTTGTCTGTTTGTCTTGGTCACAGAGAATGTTGTATAAGGTGCCCCTTGTTTTCCATCTTTGTGACCTTTGGTTTGGAGACATCTAAAGTGTGTCAGCAGTGCATGCTTTTCCTTTCAAATGTGGTGCCAAATCCCTGTTTGCCATCGTTTTTACTGTTGCAATGGTAATTGTAGTAGTGATCCTTAGTATGTTCTTTTTCTAAAACTTGCATTTTAGAACTTTTTTCCATTTTGTCATGTGTACAGATTTTAATTTGTTACAGCTGGCAGCAGTATTAAAACGGTGAGTAAAGAGTCCAGGATTGCTCTGCTTGTAACTAGTCCTTTCTGGAAATCCTGTCTTGTATTTCCCTTTGCTTTGGCCTTTGTCGGAGAGTGGGTTTAGGTAGAAGGGGGGTCTCTGAAAGTCTAGTTCTTCGATGTAGTAGTATTATCAAATCTAGGACTGAGAGCTTTATGTCCAGTCTATGTACAAGGGATATGAGTCATAATTAGCTTCCCAATTTACATTCTGCTTGTGCTGAGAGCTACAGTCCTTTTGTACAATGTATAGCAAATGTCATTAAACACTGAGTGGACCACTGGGGAATGGCAGACAGCGAATACATTTTGAGCATTTCAGATCAGTAGTTTGAGCAGTGCCTTTTGAGGTTCAGTCTTTCCGGATTGGATCCGTTTCCTCTTTTGATGTTACCTCTTACTCATTTAAAAAGGTTGGTGGTCAGAACCGCTTTGGAAGTGACCAGTGCCTTTGCTGGCAGCTTTTAAAATGTTTAATTCTCACAGAAAATCATTATTATGCAGACAGTATAACTATTATTTGACAAGCATTTCTTTAGGGCTAGGAAAATACCATCTGAAAGAAAGAAAAGCATTGATTTCAATCAGCAATGGACTTAATTCCCACAGTGTAGGGCTTCCTAAGTCTTACTCTGAATTTGTCTTTTCTTTGTTGTATTCTGTAATATAAAAACATCCGGAAACAAGAACTAGTGAAATGTTGTTTTCGTAACTTTTCTATACTTTGGGGTTAGTGAAATGGTGTTAATAATTAAAATGATAGATAATCCAAATTTAATTTTACTTTAGAATGCATTTTGTATTTTCATTTGAATCTGTCTATTTTTTAAACCTTTCTGTTAATTAAAAATACAAGTTCTCCACTTCTTTGTTTCTACATACCACTTTTATTTGCTTTCTGTTTACTGAAGACATTCTCACCATCCAGGTGCCTGCCTTTAGGACAGTTAGGAGGCAGTTTGAGTTTTCAACAATGACCTGTGGGGGAAAATCACCTAAAGCTGTCTGAAGAGATTTACTTCCTAGCTGTGGACTGTGAAAGTGTTTCTGTTCAGCTAGGCTTTCAAATCACTGCTTTATATTTTGAAGAACATTTCTTAGGCAGAGTCAGAGTGTGGGAGTTAATCCTATGAACCTGGAGGAAAAAAGATTGGTGCTTATAACTGAAGAAGCCAAAAGTTAGGCATTTCCTCTGGAAAATGCTGGAGTTTTGTGATAGATAATGTTCATTTTGAGGTGGCCAGACTTTTGGACCATCTAAGAAGTCAGCTAAGAAAATTAATGTTGAATTAATAAAACACAATAGACTTTAGCCTTGGGAGGATAGCAACCATAGCCTTTGTTATTGACAGCCACATTTTCTCCTGAGTGAAAGCTGGAGCAGATAGGAGAGATGGACTCTCTTTCCTTACCTAATCAGTTCAGGCATGTAATAGACTACACCTTCTACTGTGAAATTCCCCAAACCATTACTGGTGCTTATCACACACCCAGCTACACACCTACCTCCCCCCCATACACACACAGAATTACTGTTTAGAGCTACTTCTGTGAAGGGCAAGATACTTTAGAATCTAGATACTTTTGTTTTTTGGGCCCAATACTATGCCTGACTTGGTTTAATGCTTCTCAGGAATGAGATGACACCTGGGGTACATGGTTAATTTGTGCAGATTCCCTGACTAAACTGAACTAAATTAAATTTCACAAAGACATCCATGGAAAATATTTTTTGTTTGTTTGGTTTTGTTTTTTTGTTTGCTTGCTTTACTAAATTCCTTAAACAACGCTGCCAAAAGTTGAGGGCAACAGAACAGACTAATACTGACAAGAACACATGTATCCATTACAGAACATGCATAATCTCAAAGTCACTAGCGAGTGACAGGAATTTAGAATTCTTCTGGGTGTTAGGGACATGACTCGGGTTAAGAGCACTGGCTGCTCTTCCAGAGAACTTGATTTCAGTTCCCAGCACCCACATGGCAGCTCACAACCATCTGTAACTCCTGTCCCTGGGATTGTGACACCCTCTTCTTTGACACCAGGTACAAGTGGTGCACATAACATATATACAGGTAAAACACTCATACACAGAAAATAGAAATGTCTTACATTTTTTATATTTTCACACACACCTTTAAAGTGCCTTTCATACAAACTGTTGGTGTAAGGATTGGTGGGTCAAAAAACCTTCCTACATCTTAGGTGCAGAGTATTTAATTTTTATATAAAATTTCAAGACACTTAAAATACCCAAACATATATTTCTACTTCATTTGTGTATAGTATGTATTTATGCAGTGAAAGGTTTAAAAGTCCCATGACAAGTGATTGTTATATGTAATAACAGATGGATGTGCACTTACGGGGGATACAAGGTGGCAGAAGTAATAAATGGTGACACATTATTGCAGTGTATTAACATTGGTTTTGTGTGGTCCGGCTTATCATGTCATTTTTAACTATCTCTAGGCCCACTTCAATATTCATTGGACTACTCAGACAGTTTAACTGCGAAGTTTGTCTGTGAGAGTCCCCCAGGAATAGAATACAAGAAATTACTTTTTTCTTTTTATCTTTGCTCATGTGGGACAAAAGTCCTGAGACCTCTTAGGAATCTTAGGAGCCTGAGAATTACTTGGTTTACTAAGTTCTGCTCCTTTCTTGGCTTTTCCTAAGCCATAAACTTTTGAGCAGGTTGCTTTCAGTCTTAGATTCCTTTTGTGTTGTTCAAAGATGGGCTGCATGCACGAGGGCAAAGACCTTTGCTTTATATTTCAGCCATCCTTATTTTCCATTCACACTGCTACGTTCCCTTCCACTATCTCAGTATGCCTGTGTGACCTACAAAAACGTCACGTTGTTAGCAAGCGGCACCCCAAAGGCGCTTGCTGTCCCTGCTGCAATCTGTGCTCCGGGGCTGTGCCCGGTAGAGAGGCAGTGGGAGGTTAGCTCTCTTCTCCCCTCCCCTCCCTCAGCTTCGCCACCGTGGCACCTGGAGAAGAGCAGGGAATACGATTGGGACAGTGTAAGTGTTGTGATCGGAGTAGAAACTCTGAAAGCATGTGTGCCCCTCACCGAATGACTGGTGCTGCTCTTCCTTTATCCGCAGAAAGTGCACCTGCACATTGCTAATTATTTGCCCATTATTTTTATTGCAGGAAAGAATACATAACAAGAACACCCAAGTTTTGTAATTAAGTATAAAGTTGAATAGCATTAACTATTATTATCTCCAAAATGTATTTCTTCTCCCAGGTCTCTCTTCCTTCCAGGCCTGTTTTCATGTTTTAAATACCTCAGATAAATGGGTTTATACAGTATTTGTCCTGTCCTGTCATCATAGTATTCAAAAGCTCATCAGATTTATGTGAAGTTTTAGCAGTCTTCACTCATGTTGTCACCAGTGTTTGATCATGCTATGACAGGGAAGTGCCTCACGGTCTCTCACTGCCGTCTAAGGGTGTAAACAGGAACCTATGCTGTCAAACAAACAAACTCGTTAACACTGTTTTACTGCTAAGTTCAGTTTGGGAACCTGTTTATCTCAGTTGAGTTCCTTTTGAATTCAGCATCCTAAGGTCGCAGTAGAAGGCAGTAGGGCAGGGTTAGTGAGAACACTTTCTGCTGGCCTTCCAAGGATATGACATCTAACAATAGTGACTAATGTCACTTTTTAATGAGGCAAAAGAAAAGACAGCAGAAAAATGGTGTAGATTTGGTTTTACACCTTTTTGTGTTTTCTTCACAAAATGCTTTTCATGTCCATAATCAAAAAGACTGAGATAAAAACATTCTATTTAGCCAGATTGTTCACACCTTTAATCCAGCAACTGGAGGCAGAGACAGATGGATTTCTGTGAGTTTGGGGCCATCATGGTCTACACAGTGAGACAGAGTTTTAAAAACACAAGCGAGCAAACAAAGCCGAAACAGGCCATTTATGTAAAAGTAGAAATTGACTTTCTCTGTAGCTCTGAAGAGTGGAGTGGAGGGACAGTGTCAGCCTGCCAGGGTTAGCTGGAGTAAAGGTTCATGGCAATGTCAACTGCGTGCCTCCCTCTCCTTGGAGGTGAGCCCTGCCAAGTTTCAGAGGCACAGATGAGCAGGTGACTGACTAGGTATTAGGCAGTGTTGTTAATGTATGTAACCACATCCTCATGTCAATTGAAAAACAGCTGGGATATGGCCTTCAGGAGTCACTGTTTCTCCTCTGTCTGCCAATAAAATAATTGTGTGAGATGCAAGGTATGTTATGTAGATTTGTGAGCCAGTTAAACATTAAAATATCTGTCAGAAAACGGGAGAGAACTAAAATGCAACTCTGGTTTTGGCTTGAGAATTTTATTGTTCTGTCAGAAGTCCTGTTCCATTGGCTCTTATAATAGAGGGCAAGTTTTGTGTGAAAATCAGTAACCAAAGAGATAAAGAGAAGCAAAGAAGCCAGTTCATTCCAGTCCAGAGGGGGAGGCTCTCCTATAAGGAACAAATGAGGTAAAATTGTTTTAGGGCCTGAATAGACAACCACACTCCGGGTTCTGTTTTTTGAGACAGGGTCTCTCTCGTGTGGCTGGCCTGGAACTCATGGAGATCTCTTGCTTCTGCCTCCTGAGTGCAGTGCTTGCTGTGTGATACTACTCTTGGCTGTAACTCAAAGATCCAGAGTACAAATAAAATTGCTTAATTTACTTGCTTCCTTTCTAATTCTTAATTTTATTTTATGCATTTTAAAGCATTTTGAGGGGCAGAGTGATGCTTCAGTAGTTTAAAAACACTGGTTACAGCCTACAATCTGCAACCCCAGAGAAGCTAGAACCCTCTTCAATAAATAGATGGAAGCAGATGCAGGAATCCACAACTAACCAATGGGCCAAGCTCCTGGAGTACATTTGAAGTGAGGGTGGAGCAATAATATGAACAAAGGAGTGAAGACCATGATGGGGAAACCCCCAGAATCAGCTGACCGAGGTAGTGAGAGATCACTGACTCAGGTCTGACAAGTGGTGACCAGCATAAGACCGAATTAGACTCCCTTAATATAGGTGACAATGGTGTGATTGGGACAATATATAAGGCCACTGGCAGTGGGTCCAGGATCTAACACTAATGCACAGACTGACTTAGTGGAGCCCATTCTATATGGACAGATACCATGCCCAGCCTAGACACGGCTGTGGGAGGTAGAGAGGAGCCTTGGTCCTGCCTCAATGAGATGATGGGACAGACTTGGTAGACTTCCTAGAGGAGGCCGTACCCTCTCCTTGGAGCAGATGGGAGGAGGGGGGAGTAGTAAGAGGAAAGGAGGGAGGGGGAACTGGGATTGGAATGTGAAAAAAAATAAAAAGCCACTGGCTGCTCTTCCAGAGGACCTGGGTTCTATTCCCAGCACCCACATGGTGTCTCACAACACAAATCATGTGACTCTAGTTACAGGTTCTGATGTCTGTGGACAACTAACATCCAAGTGGTTCACAGACATATGCAGGCAAAACACTCAAACACATAAAATAAGAATCTGAAAAAAAAAATCTGAGTTGGGAGTGTTGGTGTATGCCTGTAGTCCTCTTCACCAGAGCAAATGGATCTCTTGAACTCACAAACTCAAGCAGTTTGGGCAATACAATGAAACCCCATCTCATAAAAATAGAAAAAGCAAACAGAATATCACTCTGAAGAGAGAACCACAGCCTTTTTCAACCTGCTATAGGAGTTTGTGGACAGATTGCTGATGGCTGGGGTGTGCCATTTGAGGTAATCCTTATACTACCTTTTCTGCAAGTGCTTTGGCCAGATGGGGTTTGTTTATTATTTATTTTTGATTGAAGGGGTTTTTGTTGATGTTACTAGCCATACCTAGAGTATTTCCTATGGTGATTCTGGCAGGTTGGAGTGTGTATGTATGTATGTGTGTTCATTTAACTTGTTCAGACTATGAAGTGAGTCCTCATTTTAGTGGTCGCAGATTGGTTCTTCGATGCTTTTTTTTCAAGCTCATGAGGCTGGCTGGCTCTAGTCTAGTATTAATATTGCTGGAAGCAGCTAAGTGTGAATGGGTGTTTCTGGCAAGGGGCAGATTTTCATTGTAATTGACACTTTCTTTTATACACTAAACCATGGATGCCAAGTGCTTTCCTTACTAGTAGTTGTAAATGCTAAATCTATACATGGCTTCACCACCTCCTGTCAAGATAAATGCAAGCTTCATTTCCCCTCAGAGGAGTTCAAAGGAATAATTTACCCTTGGTTTGTTTGGGAAGATGTTTGCAGCCAGCCTTGTGTGGACCCAGCTGCAAAAATTTCCAGTGCCTAAAACAAGCTCAGCGGTCGCCTTTGTTCTTGTGAAACATGTAGCAGTTGGAATGAGAATTCAGATTGGTTGCTTGTTCAGATTCTATGATACAGAAGTGGCGGCGGTGCAGTCTTAAGTGGGGGTATGTTGATGTCCTCACGTTCAGCCAGACACTCTTGCATTGTAGCTAGGCAGTTAGTTATAGAGAAAGGAAACTCGGAACCCAGGGTAGGGGAGAGGGATGATAAAGACGGTCATTTCTGAATGAGTGCCTTAGAAATGAGCAGGCTCACATGCTTTCTCCAGTGATCCAGGTTTCTGAGCTGAGGCATATTGATCTGCTAGTAAAACCCCAGGGGCAGGTTTAATTTTTAATAGTTTATCGCTCAGTGTAAGGAAGGTTTGCTGATAACACTTTGAAATAGTTTATTCTAATAGCCAAGTGTTGTATCTATCAGTTATGCCTTCATGGGCTTTCTGTGGCTAACCATAGCAGCTTCCATGTGCTTTCCCTTCAGTTAGGTTTGTGCTCTTGAGAATGGCCCTGTGAAGTAGGTAAGGAAGTTACCTTCATTATATAGGCGAGGGGATTTTGCAGCAGAAAAAATTTCTACTGTGCTAAGCAGAACCAGTACTGGAACCTGGGTCTTAGGATCCTTGACCACACATTCTTTAAGCTGTACTAGCCACACTACTTGAAAACAGTTGTAGGCATGCCTTCTGTGTCTCCAACAGAATGGCTTATTTGTCGTGTGTTGGTTCTTGTTGACTAAATTTCTATATACAGCCTCTCAGATGCTAAGCCTGCTTGTAGAATGTACACCTGAGGAACTGCGCATTAAAACAGCCCACAGTCCTTGAGGTTTTCTTTGATGATAATGTCAGTAACTGCATCAAACACAAATTTGACATTTTGTGTGTCTGTAGCACAGGTCATGTGACTGTAGATTTCTTTGACATCTTTTCTCATGTTGAGGTCAAGGAACTGGCTCTTGATATAATTCCCAGCATCCTCATAGGAGTTGTTTCCTGGTTAAAAGAAATAAGTAAAATGGAATAAATTAACCTAAGTGCTCAATTTTCAGGTGACGAATTTGCTTCTTGGAGTATTGTAGTAGACAGATGTAGTCAGGGACTGTTAGGGGAGTGAGGCTCTGTCTTTTGTGGAGGTGACTGGGGAGTGAGGCTCTGTCCTGCCTGCAGGTGACTGGGGACTCTGTCCTGCCTACAGGTGACTGGGGAGTGAGACTCTGTCCTGCCTGCAGGTGACTGGGGACTCTGTCCTGCCTGTAGGTGACTAGGGAGTGAGACTCTGTCCTGCCTGCAGGTGACTGGGGAGTGAGCCTCTGTCCTGCCTGCAGGTGACTGGGGAGTGAGCCTTTGTCCTGCCTGCAGGTGACTGGGGACTCTGTCCTGCCTGCAGGTGACTGGGGAGTGAGGCTCTGTCCTGCCCGCAGGTCCTCCTCACGTGAGGGAAACAACGGAATGGAGGAAAGGTCTCTGTCTCCTCTTGCTGGGTGAGCCCCTTTATGTGCCTTTGGCCTGTGGGGTGAGGCGATCCCATCACCACATCACTCTTGTCTGCAGCAGTCTGCACCTACCATCATATTCCGGAAAACAGATACTGAGGTGGACTTTCTTAATTTTCTCCTCAAAGAGGTCCTTCTTGTTGAGGAAGAGAACGATGGACGTGGCCGCAAAGAACTTGTGGTTACAGATGCTGTTGAACAGGTGCAGAGATTCATGCATGCGATTCTGGTGAAGAAACATCGTGGGGATCAGCTTGTGGGATGAGTGTCTGCTTATTCCTGTTCTAACCGAACAGACCCGTGTTCCAAATATAAAGGCAAAGCAAGGGAACAGATCATCTGTTTTTAGTGTGATGGGGTACAACTAAACATTCAAATTTCCTTTCTGTCGTTTTAATAGCTCTGGTTTGAGGGAGTTTATTAGCTTCCCAGAGTTTCGGTTTCCTCATAGAGTTATGCTAAAGAAGACATGTGTCTGTGGAGATCTTTAGCTGCCAGAGCCCAAGTAAAATCCATAGTGCCGCTGTTAGGCTGAAACCAGGTCCAAATTAGCACTGTTTCTCGCTTTTGTTAAGCTTGTGTCAGGGGTCCCAGATTTTAGCTGGGGCATGACTGTGACATGGATTCTTTGGCCCCAGTGCCACAGGTAAAGTTTGGGTGGATTTCCAGAGCCATACATCAGCACTTCTTCCTTCTTCCTCATAGCTACTTTGAAAGACAAGGAGAGCCGGACTGGGGTGGTGCACGCCTTTAATCCCAGCACTCGGCAGGCAGAGGCAGGCAGATCTCTGTGAGTTTGAGGCCAGCCTGGTCTACAGAGTGAGTTCCAGGGCAACCTCCAAAGCAATACAGAGAAACCCTGTCTCTAAAACAAAACAAAACAAAAAAGAGAGAGAAGGAGAGGTGTGTCTGCAGAGTCCAGCATTAGCCAGTACCCACATTAGAGCATTTAGGGAACAGGCCATTAGGGATCTGAAGTGTGCCATCAGCTGACTTGGATTCATTCTTGTCATCTAAGCAGGGAAAACTGATATGCAGCCTTTCCTCGCTGTCAATGCTCCTGCTGTTGATACTTAAATACCTGGTAAACTCAGGGTAAAATGGAAGTGATCTTGGGATGTAAATGATGCTGTAAGAAGACCTTTTTGGCTAAAAGGTACAGAGTGTTCCACTGTGAACCCTTCCAGTTAAAGAGAAGGGAAGAGAACCAAAGCTGGAGTGACAGTGGGATAGACCAAAGCTGGAGTGACAGTGGGATAGACCAAAGCTGCAGTGTCAGCAGGATAGACCAAAGCTGCAGTGACAGTGGAATAGACCAAAGCTGGAGTGACTGACAGTGGGATAGACCAAAGCTGCAGTGACTGACAGTGGGATAGACCAAATCTGCAGTGACTTACAGTGGAATAGACCAAAGCTGGAGTGACTGACAGTGGGATAGACCAAAGCTGCAGTGACAGTGGAATAGACCAAAACTGGAGTGTCAGTGGGATAGACCAAAGCTGCAGTGACAGTGGAATAGACCAAAACTGGAGTGTCAGTGGGATAGACCAAAGCTGAAGTGTCAGCAGGATAGACCAAAGCTGCAGTGACTGACAGTGGGATAGACCAAAGCTGCAGTGACAGTGGGATAGACCAAAGCTGCAGTGACTGACAGTGGGATAGACCAAAGCTGCAGTGACTGACAGTGGGATAGACCAAAGCTGCAGTGACAGTGGGATAGACCAAAGCTGGAGTGATAGTGGGATAGACCAAAGCTGCAGTGACTGACAGTGGGATAGACCAAAGCTGGAGTGAGTGGGATAAACCAAAACTGGAGTGACTGACAGTGGGATAGACCAAAGCTGGAGAGACAGCGAGGTAAAAGCTGTATTTTCTGTTGAGTAGCTGTCAACACGGACACTGGTGTTTTCACATCTTTGACTCTCTCAAAGCTCAGAGGAGGAAACTGGCGCATCGTAGACATCTCAAGTGCTTGCACTGTCTTCATCTCCCTGCCTCCAGGTGGCATCACTTCCTCTTGGGCTTTGGGATGGCTGTCAGATGCTTGGATTCCTAATCTCAGACCCATTACTCACGCTCAGTATTTAGAGCTTTGAAGTGCTAACCTAGAACCCGTAGCAGAAAAGGAATTTTCTGGAGTAATTAATAAACCGAGGTAGATAATCCCAGCACTCGGGAGGCAGAGGCAGGCGGATCTCTGTGAGTTCGAGACCAGCCTGGTCTACAAGAGCGAGTTCCAGGACAGCCTCCAAAGCCACAGAGAAACCCTGTCTCGAAAAACCAAATAAATAAATAAATAAACCGAGGCAGAGCTTGCTCTGCTAGGAGATGCCCAGGCTGTCAGTGTTAGCCAGCTGGGCAGGGAAATGACAAGGTTTGGAGAAGGCCATGAGACCAGTGCCACGGAAACTGGTGTCAACCCCACTCACCACTTCCTCATCTTCCACCAGCACCATGTCGTAGGCACTGAGAGCGGCACAGAAAATAATGCAGGTGACGCCCTCAAAGCAGTGGATCCATTTCTTTCTCTCCGATCTCTGCCCTCCCACATCAAACATCCTAAGGGAAGAAACAGCTGTTCTCATGGGTGTGGCCAACGTGTGACTCATTTGTCTTTGGTATTCACCCTGAGAGGCGGCTGCTTGGTGGGATCAGTTAGCAAAATCAGAAATAGGAGAAGCAGGAGGACAGTAATTTGGATTGGGCTTCAGCAAAGGCCAAGAAACAAGCTGTGAGACCCGAGATGCCCCAGGGAACTGAAAGCTAACCTGAAATTCAAATCTTTAACAGAAAACTTGGTTTCGATGATGCCTGTGGTTTTGACTCTGGATCGAAGCACGTCTTGCTCATTAGGGAGATAGTCAGGGTCTGTAATCCGGTCCAGCTGGTTCAGGTAGCTAGCAAAAAGAGAGTGGCACTGGTGATGTTACAGTCTTCAAAGTCAAGACTAAAGGAGGCCAAGGTTCTCCCCCAGCATACAATTAATACAGTGATAGACGTAGAACTGGAGTCCTCAGCACAGAATCCAGGATTGTACAAACGCTCGTGTTCTTAGGAAAGAAAGGGGCAGAGGGCCACACCCACATGAGGAAGTGTTCTGTCCTCCTGACTAAGCCTTTCTAGACTCTAGAATAAGACTTGTTTAAATGTGTGTCCAAAGTTCCATCAAGACAGGAAATAGATTGAAAGAGACCCTGAAGATGCAAGACAAGGCAATGTGTGAACCTTCTCTCCTGACTCAAATGGGAATGTGAACACACTTTGATATTTCTTCTTTGCATTTTAAATACATAATGAAATTGTTAGGACGATGTGATAGCTGCAGAGTATTTAAAAATAATCCAGTGGGAGGGGGCTTAAGTGAACTAAGAGAGGCCATGAATCAGCTGCAAACTAGCCTGTTCACTGTGTATTCCACTTTTGTGTGTTTAGAAGTTTTCTCAAGATCATGAGGAGTTCACAAAGGGTAGAAAGAGGGCAGATGTGAAATAAGATGACTTAATATGGAGAGGGAAGGAAAACTGGCATTTCTGGTGTACACCATATATTCTCATATGTAAATTCTCACCAAGTCTGAGACTTGGAGACTCAGGTCCCCATTTTACAGATAAAGGAGAACTTCAGAGGGATTACTTGGAGACTGAGGCAGGAGGACTGAGTTTCAGGCCAGCTTTGGCTACAAAGTAAGACCCTGTCTCAACCCAAAATAAGAAAACCTGGTGGCATACTATAGAAACTCAGCTTTGTAGTTGTGTGGTTGTGGACCCAAGTGCAGCCTCTGCTGTTTATGTACACAGTCTTTGCCAAGTTAACTAACTTCGCCTGACTGCAGGTTTTCTACTAGAAAATGGAGTTAATGTACTTTGAAGGCTAGTGTACAAACAAGGCCCCTGAGATAGAGTGTATGTTATGTACCTAGCAGGGACAGAATCTCACTTAGGAAGAGAAGATTCCAGAAACCAAATGATACATTTATTGCAAGATGAGGTGGCAGGGTAAATACGAGTTTGTTTGGTCTTAAAACTCATGCCTACTTCTGATACTGTACTGTTGAGGGTTGATAACTGTGTCTCTTATCATTTTGGAACCAGCTTTGCAAAGTTGATGGTCTCAGTGTCTGACCATCTTTCTTTGGTTTGCCTCTTGAGATAGGACCAAGGACTGCTAAGCAGAGTCCCTGTTTTGAATTTTGTATCTTCAGCTTCATAGGCTGCAGGGAGGCAGTGTAAAGGAATGCAAACCAGGGTAATGTCTCTATAGCCGTTATTCAGTTTGTGGGTCTGCAGCTCCCACAGCCTGGAACTTAAGGCTGGGTGAGGTTTCTCCTGGGTATCATAACCCCCTCCTCCCCAGAGTCTTACTAAGATGCCGAGTCATTGAGCTGGAACTCTGCAGCTCTGTCAAAGCAGGCTTGAACGCCACTGTCCTTCCACAACTTCCTGATGACCTCCACCAGCTCAGGAGGCATGGTCCCCTCCTCCATGGAGTCAGCCAGGTTGTTGAGCTGTCGACCTGCATCCTGTGTAATCCAGAAATGTGATTGAGAATGAGCTAGGAGGACTTTAGTGACTTACCAGGAGGTTTCTGGGAACTTGCTGAATGGAAAGCGTGTTGCATTGCTACCAAAGTCTAAGGTCTGAGTGAAGACACAGTTTAAGGAAGCATGCTAATTTACTCTGAGCATGTTCTCCAGATGTAGCCAGTCCTGGGATGCCTAGAGGATAGTTCCAGGTGATCCTTCAGGTTTTAGACTTCAGATTAGGCTGAAAGTGGATGGCTAGAAAGTATAGGTCCTTTGCTGCAGGGACTGAAAATTTAAAATCAGCCCTGCAGTACATAACCTAGTGTATTTCAGTGTATAAAAGGTTAGTGTATTAGCTTATAAAAGTCCCATGGCTAGTGCAAGAAGCTCAAAGAGAGAATTTAAGTGATAAAATAAGATTAAAAGGCAAAAAGATGCTGTGAGTCGAATTTGTAAGCATTTGTTATAAAGGTAGAGGTTCCTTACTCTCCTAGAACTAAGATGATTTGAAGCTTGGCAGATGCAGTTTGAGTTACACAGAACTTTTTCTTACCCGACTTACCTGTGGTTTGTTGGTCTCTTGTCTATTTCTTCTGTTTCCACCCTGAACCAGATAACATTAATCACGTACCGCACAACTTGGTTCACCATAGTCAATGCCTAGTGTGGACATGGCTCTGATGATAGCCAGGATGGACTGCAACACGTTCCCGTAGATGACAGATTTGAACTCTAGGCATTCTTCTGGCGAGTATCCATCCTGGTGAATGATCCTTCAAGGAACAGACACTTAACTTTTAGCAGTACCTGAGAACCAGACCTAAGGGATTTGGACTCTGGGGGGATATAAGGGTCATAGGAAACCCCCTGTATGTCTACTGCTGTCTCCAAGTGCAGGGTGAGGGGAGGGATGTGGAAAATCAGGTCCTTTGGAGCTAAGGACCCTTCTGCTCAACATCAGCATGGGCTCCACTGATGCCTGCACCTCAGTCCCTCGGGGGTTCTGTTGCCACTCACTTCATCTGTTTGACGATAGTGCTCTTTCCTGACTCTCCAGCACCTAGAAGGGAAATGTCCATGCCTTCAGTTCCCACCAGTTCTCCTCAATGGTCCAGAAGATGGTATGTGAACTGTGCTCTCTGGGAGACTTACTGAGAGATACCATGAGCTCAGGCCATTCAACCTGGATTTAGAGTAGCTTTTCCCCATTAGCACTACTTGCATTGAGGACTGGATTTTCTTTTTTTTTTTTTTTTTTTTATGGCCGCCCTATACATTGTAAGCTGTTTAGAACCATTCCTGGTCTCTACCCACTAGAGGCCACTAGCATCCCACTCTTAGTTGTGACAACCAAGTATCTCCAGATGGCTTGTGGCCTCTGGGACTCAAGAAATCTTCCCATTGGAAACCACTGAAGATTCATAGAAATTCCTCTAAGATATTCACACTGCCTATTTTTGACATAGGCAATAGTCTTGTTAGGATTGGAAAGAACTGGGCTCTTCACTGAGATACTGTTTTCCCTACCATGATGGTGTCTGTTATTGGCTAAAACATTCTAATGTCCTTATTTAGGCGGTCCTCTTGCCCATCAAGAACTCACATTCCTTCCAGGCCTCTACTGACCTGATCCCTAAGTCTCCTCCCACCTTGCCTGTGTTTGTTTCCTCTAAGCTGCTTATCCTGAACCTAGACAATCTGCTTAGGCTTAAAAGATCTGCCAGTCCCTGTTCCCGTGTGTGACTCCTGAATTCCTCAGCCTGGGGCCATCAGCACCTGTTCCTGTGTGTGACTCCTGAATTCCTCAGAGCCTGGGGCCATCAGCACCTGTTCCTGTGTGTGACTCCTGAATTCCTCAGAGCCTGGGTCCATCAGCACCTGTTCCTGTGTGTGACTCCTGAATTCCTCAGCCTGGGTCCATCAGCACCTGTTCCTGTGTGTGACTCCTGAATTCCTCAGCCTGGGTCCATCAGCACCTGTTCCTGTGTGTGACTCCTGAATTCCTCAGCCTGGGGCCATCAGCACCTGTTCCTGTGTGTGACTCCTGAATTCCTCAGCCTGGGGCCATCAGCACCTGTTCCTGTGTGTGACTCCTGAATTCCTCAGAGCCTGGGGCCATCAGCACCTGTTCCTGTGTGTGACTCCTGAATTCCTCAGAGCCTGGGGCCATCAGCACCTGTTCCTGTGTGTGACTCCTGAATTCCTCAGAGCCTGGGGCCATCAGCACCTGTTCCTGTGTGTGACTCCTGAATTCCTCAGAGCCTGGGGCCATCAGCACCTGTTCCTGTGTGTGACTCCTGAATTCCTCAGAGCCTGGGGCCATCAGCACCTGTTCCTGTGTGTGACTCCTGAATTCCTCAGCCTGGGGCCATCAGCACCTGTTCCTGTGTGTGACTCCTGAATTCCTCAGAGCCTGGGGCCATCAGCACCTGTTCCTGTGTGTGACTCCTGAATTCCTCAGAGCCTGGGGCCATCAGCACCTGTTCCTGTGTGTGACTCCTGAATTCCTCAGAGCCTGGGGCCAGCTTACAAATAGGCCCCTTTAGTGTGTTTTTGGTCTTTATTGCTCCGGTCTCCAGGTTCTTTATGGAAACCTGTCCCAGGCAGCCAGCTTTCTGCTACATAGATCCAGCAACCCCACTTCAGGAGTCCCATTGGTGTTTTTGTTTCTAGGGTTTTTCTTATTTTCTATTTGAAACCATGATCTGCTCCTATGACTGACCCACAGAGGTGCTTTTACCATCTCTACATCAACCAGTGATCTGCTTAGAATGGACGAGCCTTTGATGTCAGCAGCTTAGAGCAATTACTTACTAGAAAGCCAGGAGGGCATTCTGTGGTTAAAGATGCCATCTTCCCTGTGGCCCTCCCCTCCCTACCAGGTTCTCCAGCATTTATTTTGAAAGCAGGGAGAAGGATCCAGTCTACTTGTCAGAAACCAGTAGGCTTATCCTTGGGACTATGTGTTGGGATCATGCGACTTTATGGATCCATGACTGAGACAGTTCTGTTCACTCATTGTATGCCATAGTTCTCTGACTGCAGGTTTGGTGTGTGCCTGCATGGCCAGGGTTCTTGGTAGCTGTTGAACCAAAAAAGGAGTGTTGTTGCAGTTGGGTAGCCCAGCTTTGCCCTTGCACTATTCATAGTTGAAGGAAAAATAAAACAATTCCAGTGACCCTGACATTCTGGGTGCCCTTGTGGTGACTTGTGCAGGCTCCATATTAACTTAGCTCTAAGCTCCGCTTGGTTTCTTAGCTAGCTTGAGACTGGACCAGGATGAGAAGAGCACGCCTGGCCCTCCCCTTCTTGTGGGGTTGGCCAGACCCCCTCAGCCCACCCGAAGAACAAAGAAGAACCACAGCTCATCTCTCATGTCACTCACCAAGCAACAGCAGTTTGACAGTCTTGGCTTCCTTATCAGCATCCTCCTGCAGTTTCTTCTCCAGCTCCTTGGACCTCTTGGCAAGTTCCTTGTCCTCAGCGCTGATTCCACTCCCCATCTCTGTTGTCTCTTCAGAGGAGAACCTCTTTCTCTAGCTCTTAAAATTTCCAGTAAGGTTCCTGTCTGGGAGAAACAGGAAGGGATAGAGTAGCATTGTGTTGCTCCCACGAAAGTTGGATGAGAATGCGGATTGCTGGTTCTTGCACTCTGCCTACCGTGGTTTCAGACTCGACTTCAGCTGGAGAACTACTTCTTAATCTAGGGATTGCCCCCTTTATATCTAGCAGTATGACAGGGCAAGCCAATTAAAAGCTCTGCCAGTCAAAGGGCGAAGACTCTGAAGGTCTACAGTGAGGGAAATGATCTGGGTTTTGACACAGCAGGGTAGAATGCAGGTACTGGAGCTCTGGGAGGAAATGGCCACCTTCCTTTCTGAAGAGCTCATCACCTAAAAGCTTCTGTTCCTGTGGATTCACTTGCATTGGAGAGCTGAAGGTTACTGGTACTCCCCAAGTTGAATCTTCAGATTATATAAGGTCTTGGTTTTAGGCAAAGACGTGTGTGCTGCTGCTCCAGGGGCTATTATTTTTCCTTTGTGCTGGTTTATATATATGTGTGTGTATATATATATATATATATATATATATATATATATATATATATAGAGAGAGAGAGAGAGAGAGAGAGAGAGAGAATTTTTCCTTTTCTTTGTTTTTTTTTTTGTTTTTGTTTTTTTTTGGTTTTGAGACAAGGTTTCTCTGAGTATCCTTGGCTGTCCTGGAACTCACTAAGTAGACCAGCCTGATCTCCAACTCAGAGAGATCCTCCTGCCTCTGCGTCCTACGTGCTGGGACTAAAGGTGTGTACCACCACCGCCTGACTCTTCTTCTTTTTTTGAGACAGGATCTTACTATGTATCCCTGGTTTGCTTTGAGCAGGCTAACCTCGAGCTCAGAGACCCATCTGCCTCTGCTACCTGAGTGAGTGCTGATACTAAAGGCACGTGCGACCACATCAGGCTCAAGTACTTACCATTCATATTGTTCTTTGTATTTCTAATTTATTTACCTCTGTACGTTTCTTCCATTCACAGACCAACTGTGATTTACCTTGAATTTGTGGTTTACTAGTGGGTCCTAATGAAATATTTGGTAAGTGAAGACAAAAAGGAAAGGGAGTATGTGGTAGGGAGATTTTGTTTGCTTCCCCTTCCCCCACACGGGCTCCACTTGGTTAAGGGAACTTTGTTGGTATTTTGTGGGGGCAGTATGTCAGTGTCACCTTACACAACAGACTTCTCCCTTGGGCAGTTGGACTCTGCCTACGGAGAGGCTGGGATAGCTCTGCCCCCTCGCCCTTATCTTGTCTGTCCTGTGGGAGTAAGGGTGCAACCTAACCGTTGCCTCACAGACACTGAACACGCCTTATTGGCCAGAGTTCTCAGGGCCAGTAGCTTCATTTAATTGATTCTTCCCAGTGCAGCCCCTCACCTAGAGATGCTTTAGAACAGTGGTTCTCAACCTTCCGAATGCTTCGACCCTCTTAATACAGTTCCTCATGTTGTGGTGACCCCCAACCATAAAATTATTTTCGGTGCTACTTCATAACTGTAGTTTTGCTACTGTTATTGTAATGTAAATATCTGATATGTAGGATGGCTGATATGCGACCCCTGTGAAAAAGCCATTCAACCCCTCAGATGAGTCGTGACCCACGGGTTGAGAACCACTTCTTTAGACCTTTGCTACCCATGTGTAATGCAAGGGACAGCCACATCAGATCCCTAGAAGTTTGTTAGGAAGGCAGTCTCAAACCTCAGCTCAGAAAGTCCAAGAAATAATCTGCATTTTAACAATACTTCGGGTGACCTACAGGGTTTCAAGGTTGGGAAGAACTGCCCGAAGGAACTGTTTCTCCCCCAGATTGCCTGCTCCTTATGTCTGTTTCCTGAAATATGACTGTGAAATAGTTTAGAATGTGTTTTAGAATCTATGAATTTCAGTTACTATTAATTTTGGAGCCTGAAATGAAGCTAATGTATGTGGTTATCATCTGGCAAGTTTGAAAACTCAACCCTGCAAAAGTACAATTTGGGATGTATACACAGGCATTTACTGGAAAGATGTTTGTTGCTTTTTTAGCTATGTCTCATGTAGCCTAGGGTAGACTTGGACCTGTGTACTGAAGGACTACCCTGAATTTCTAACCCCCGCGTCCTGGTACCACAATTATATGCCCTCAAGCCCAGTTTATTTGGTGCTGGAGATCAAACCCAGGCCCATGTGTATGCCAGGAAAATTCTCCACCAACTAAGCCACATCCCCAGTCCCAAATGTTTTACTTGTCTGTTTTTAAAGATTGATTAAATTGCTTTGAAGTACAGTCCAGGCATGAGATTTAAATTTTCCCCCAGGTGATTCCTAGGTAGAGCCAAGGTGGAAAAAAGAAAAAACCCTTAAGATAAACAGACTAAATTTGCACCCTTAGTTGGGTGAGGAAAGAGGAGAAGTTGGTGCCCCCGCCCCCAACCGGACACTGGGAGCTGCGGTTTCTCCTCCTCCTTTGCCCACCTTCCAGACTGAGGAGAAACAGCTGCTGAGGTGCCTGGCGAAGATTGGCAACTGCTGAGTGACTTAAGGGCAAACAGGAGTCTCTGAAATTGTGACTGTTTTTGGAATCCTAGCCAGGAGGCTCCAGTAATTATACCACCAGCGCTGCCCTGCCCTGGTAACTCACATCATGACCAGACCTGTGCTCAAGACCGAACTGTTCACAGGAAGGGACAGCAGAGGGTTGTGCCCGACCGTTTCTGTGCCTTTGCTGAAGGTGGCTTTGCAGCTTATTTCAGGTCCCATGGTTTAGTAAATAGAGAAGCCAATAGTCTTCCTTTTCCTAACCCATCCCACTGGGTGAGAAAAAGAACCAAACCATTGAGCAAATGGGGAAACCGCAGACAGGAGGCCTGTGCTTGAGAGGAACCCCCAGCTGGACTCACACACGGGGAGACACTTGCACCCTTTCTTGTCCCAGCGGCTGTTGCTACAGACTCGGGTGCTGCCTCTGCTTGATCTGTAGCCATAGGAGGAAACGCTCCACTCTCACACTTGAGCTGAGAGACTCTCAGACCCCCTGCCTTCCCTGGTTGTCACATTTGATTATTACATTCAGGGACAGTGTCTTGGTGAAGAAGGCACAGGAAGTACAGTGCCTGTTTTAGAGGTGAGTGAAGAATAGAGTAGTGACAGCCCCCCCCCCGTCTGCATGAGGGTGTGTGGATGGAACCCAGGTGTTTGGTTCACAGCCCTAGATGGCCATATCATTTTGGGTGAAAGCGATCCCGGTTCCTGAAGAGTTTGGGCATGTTTGCTAAGTGAAGGAGATCTCAGGATCTGCCACACATTTAGTAAGAAGCTGTGCCCCAGATGGAGTGTGGGACACTGACACAGGAAGAATTGCCTTTGGGAACTTGCAGTCCACATGAGGAGTAACAATTAAAGGGCAGGTGCTAATGATGGGGGATTCAGAGCTGTTGAAAACCTTGCTTCCACCCTCTGGAAGGAGAGGCCATTATACACACATCTATTGTGACTTTTAAAAACGGTGTGTGTGTGTGTGTGTGTGTGTGTGAGAGAGAGAGAGAGAGAGAGAGAGAGAGAGAGAGAGAGAGAGAGAGAGAGAGAGAGAGAGAGAGAGAGAGCGCCAGCAGCTCATGCCCTTAACAGAGCATGCAGTAAGTTGAGAACCCAGAGTTCTTGGCTAGCCTGTGCTACAGAAGGACCACATTTTAATAACACTAATGTTGAAAGCAAGGGGTGATTGTGAAATGGACTGTTTCCACAGGGGGCCAGGTGGGCAGAAATGGAGGATGTGAGTCTAGGGAGAGGAAAGGATGAAAGAGAAAAGATGGGAGGTAAATGTGGACTTAGGGAGACTGCAAAGCTTGATGTGACAGGACACGAAAGGACGGGAGGGCTGGGAGATGAGGACAGGAAAGGGAAATTGAGACTAGCTGGTGAAGGGCTTTGAACGACAGGCGGGCACCTGACCTGCAGACCATCACAGAGACGACTGCATGGTGCTGTTAATGCAGTGTTGGGTGACTGACGTGAGGGAGTAAGAAGAGTTGATGCTGGGTCAAGCTTGATTCTAGAAAGGTCTGGGAATAGGATGGGGGCTTAGGGAATTGCCCTGGGCCAGTATCCCTGGGACGATTCAGCTGTTTTCTCCCAAGTCCAACATCTGCTAGTAGAGGTATGTTCCTAGTCAGACTGACATCACCAGGGAGCCGAAGGTTAGAAAAGCAGGAATGTCCAGCTGAGAAGCCATGATGTAAATTGGTTAGGAGGAGGAAGCTATGTTTAGAGGCTGGGACGTCCCAGAGACTGAAGCAGCGTTAAGGCTTCAATACTAGAAAGTCCAAGGCCACACATGACCTATTCCTTCATTCACCAGTCTCTACTCTGCATAGACATGAAGCCCCACTGAAATTTTGCCTGTGTTGAGTAGGTGAGACACTGATGTTTAGCTGGAAGCAGGGTGGACTTCCCAACAATCACTAGAGACCACGTAACCTGGAAGTAAGTGGGTGGGGGAGAGTTCTATAGTGAAGGGTGTGTTGTTGCTGGTAGGACTTCAAGATGGAGGCATTCATGAACTGGTTTGCCTGGGTTGGGTGGAGAACAGGATTGCCACCTATTGGCTGGGGAGATAGTTAGGTCTGGATATAGTCCTCACACAGTGAAGGCTGTGACCCTTAAAATTATGTCAAAATTTGCATCTTACCAGAATATAAATGAGCATCTATATGGTCACATGGTACTTGACTAATTTTGGGATTTATTTTGTTCACTATTGGAAGCCATCATTCTCACAGTGTCTAAGGGCCATATTCAGAATACCTCACTTTCTAAGTCTGGGGAATATTGCAGGTGATTCGAGAGTCCTGCAGGATTTTTGTTGGTTTTCATTCTCTTGATTATACTGTAACTTTCTGTGTTTCTTTTCCGTGTATATATCACATGTATCACAATTAGGACCACTTTATTTGTGTAGTTCTCTGCACACATCCTTTCACCTAACTTTATGCTATAAACACTTTCACATGATTAAAGAAATCCTCCAAGAATAGTATTAATGGCTGTATTTCATTGCATTCGTTGGAACATTCCTCTGTTTAGCTGGGAGGTGGTGGCTTGAGGCAGCTTGCACAGAATTTCAAAACAGCCAGGGCTACACAGAGAAATCCTGTCTTGGAAAACCAAAAACTGACCAAACAAACAAAATCATTCCCCTGTTGTTGGGCCTTTATGTTTCCAAATTTTCTCTGGTAAACATTGCAATATTGAACAACTTTGTGGATATTTTTCAGACAACCCTTTATTTTTATTATTAGTATTGGTTTGGTTTTTTGAGATAGGGTTTCTCTGTGTATAGCTGGCTGTCCTGGAACTCACTCTGTAGACCAGGCTGACCTCTGGCACCAAACTCAGATCTTGCTGGTTCTGCCTCCTGAGTTCTGGGACTGCCCAGGCTCAGATAACTCTTTTTTAAAAGAACAGTTTTGTAATTCCCATCCCTTGAAGAAATCCCTAGAAGCTGCTGGGTCTGCCCATCCTCCTGAGTTCTGATTGAGAAAGATACAACTTCTTTCTTTCTCTTTTAAAAACGTCTTCCAGGCATCTGCTGAGAGTCACAAGCTACGTGCCCTGGGCTTTCCCTTTAAACACCAATAAAATCATTTTTTGATCTTAAAAAAAAAAAGACTTGTTAGGAGTGGATTACTGGGTCAAAACAATAAAACTTGAGACCCTTGATTATATTTTGCCAAATGGTTCTTAGATTATATTAGTGTTTATGGCCACTAATGTATTCAATACACCCTCTCTGTATTGAGAGCTTTCAGTGGCCCTGTTTTGATATTTAAACATAACAAAGTAAGAACAAGGTATCTCTTGTTCTATTTTAGTCTTTGATGCTCTGTGAGCTGGATTTCCCCACTGCCCTCCCAAGGCCACTGTAGGGGGTTTCTTGTTTGTGTTTTTGTCTTTTTGCAGTGGGGGGCATAGCCTCTCACTTGTAAGGCAGAGGGATGTTGCTGCCGATTGGTCTCCCCATCCCACGACGACATTTAAGACAGGTGGACAGGAGACACCCTGGAGGCCGCCTCAGATATAGAGAGAATGGGGCTCAGGACCCAGAGTTCAGGGTGGGGACAGGAGGGAAGGGATGAAGTGTGGGGGTGGTGGCAAAGGACTCCCCCAAGGGCAAGGATAGGGAAGGGACCAATTGCTTCTCATAAAGGCAATTAGTGGCAGTGAGGGGACTTGCCCTTACAGGTTTCCTTTAAGTAAGACTGGCTCTTGAATATGGGAATGCTGGTTTGGGAGGCCGTCTGTGGCCCTGTGAAAACACTTAACCCACAAGGAACGTCAATGAGTTGCAGTAAGGATCCCAGGTCAAACAATGTTATATGAACACTGATGGGGGGGAGGGGTAGTAACTTACAGGCCAGATACAGGTCTAAGCACTTATAATTAACTCATTTATCTTCACCAGTATCATATAGAACAGATACTCATTTTACAGAAATAGCACAGAGAAGTTCAACGTCATTCAGGAAGTAGGTGGCGATGCTTGAATTTGAACCTAGACATTCTGGCTAGTCCACCCAACATAGAAACTAATGTGGGATGAGGAAGCCGGCCTTCAAGGCCAATTGCTAATAGAAGGAAACAGACTCAGGTGGGAATGCGGAGAATGGAAGGGCAGGGCTTCTGCTTAAAATGGATTCTGGGACCCTAATAATAGCTTCCTGACTTTGTGCCAGGCATTGTGCAAAGGGACTTTACATTCAGTCTTCAGTAACTCCTTTGAATGAGATACTGTCATTACCATATTTCATCTTACTGATGAGGAAACTGACACACTGAAGTCGCCCAAGACGGAAGGTCAACCCCGGCCCGGTGGCTGCCCACGTGGCGTTAAGGAAACAGGGAAAATGGTGGGGGTGTGGCCAGACTGCCGGAGGCGTGGCCGAACGGGGCGTGGCCGCAGGATTGGCGGGGCCTGGGGCAAGCGAGGTTGGCGCGCAGCCGGGAAGGTTTAGGCGGGGTCGCACCTGTTGCGAGACTCCCCGCAGCCCGGCCACGGACTCGGATCTCTAATCGATACCCAGAAAGTAGTGAAAGAACCCTAGGCGAATTCCGGGTTCGGTTTTCTGTGGAGCACGTGGCCTGCTTCCTCTAGAGTGCGGGCTGGGGGTTGCGACACCGGGGTCTCCTGAGGTCCGCGGGAGTCCGCCTTCGTCCAGCTGGCCATTTTGAAAACAGCCTTCCTTCCCGCCTCTCAGTGCGGGTGCAGGGGCCAGTGGCGCCACTTCGCCCCCGTGGGGCCCTCTCCCCTCCTCAGCCGTGCTTCCCTGCTGTGTAGACTAGGCAGCCTCCCTGGTACCACTCGGGACTCGGGCAGTATGGCCTCAGGTAAGCGTGTGGCGCGTGTGTTGGCGTTAGGGGGATCCCGGGACAAAGGTGCCTTGTCTGGGTGACAGGAGGGTAAGTCCTGCTAGGGGGTGTGAGCAGACCCTAGGAGGGTGTAGGGAAGCAGACCTTGAGTGTGCAGGCAGAGGGACAGGCAGGAGGCTGGGGTCTTTCCCACAGACCTCAACGGGACCCTGCCTCCGACTCTTCCTGTCTTCCTCGGAGGCAGCTTCTGCCGGTCAGTGGAATTTTCCCAAGACAGGCCCCTCCCCTCTGGGCTCGAATTCTCAGGGCAGCCTCCTTCTCCCTGAGCTGGGCTGTCCCTAGATCTGGGGTCAGATGGAGAAGGAAAGTGTGGGCTCTGCCCCAGAGGCTCTGGGTTTTCATGAGTACGCTTGCCCCGTCCCTGGAGGAAATGGGTTTCGAGGCTGGAGAAGCTCAGGCTGTATTCTTGCTGGTTCTTTTTCTCTCCCGGACCAGCCTAGCCTGGACTTTGGCTTCTTTGCCTTGAAGCTTTGGCAAGGGGTGAGGGTTCCCGAGATGGGGTGCGGGTGGTGCAGAGCTGCGAGCTGGCGCTGCTCCATCTGTTTTCTTTGCGTCCCCACCCCCACCCCAGCCCCAGCCACCGTCAGTCACGTCACTGTAGGGACTGGAGTGGGAAGGGAGGGATAAGGGGCAGGATGGAGGCCCCACTCCCCGAGGTTGCCTAGACAACATCAGAAATCGTGGCCAAGGCCTCTTCCGCCTGCGGGGCGCTGCTTCCTGCATCAGTCACTCCCGCTGGGGGCGGGGCGGAGGAAGGGGTTGGATGTAAGAGAGCTTGGCCCCAGCCGGTGAGGTTCCTCCGCTGTAGCCTTGGCCCCAGCCATGGCATCCTATCCTGGGCCAGGCAAGTCCAAGGCCAAATATCCCTTTAAGAAGCGGGCCAGCCTGCAAGCTTCCGCTGCTGCTCCAGGTAAGTGTTCTTGGCTTCAGGCATGGGTCTCCTCCACCTCCTGTCCAGACCACCTAGTGCCTCAGAGAGGGGACCCGTTCTTCAGCACCCTCTCTGCAATGATGCCTCTCTACCTCGGTTCCAGAGCTGACTGACTGGTTTGGGTGGCGCAGGGAGGGAGGTGGGGGGTGTGTTGAGGTTTGGTGTCAGGGATGCTGCCCTCTGTAACAAGGAGTGGGTGTCATGTGGGTGCAGAAGAGGCGTATATGCACACGTGTCTGCTTGTGCGGATGCAGAGACTGTGTGAATTCTAAGTGAATGGAGTAGGGAGGGTGTGGGACTGACGGCTGCTCTGCAGACGGGCTACCCTGTTGGGTGCCGGTGCTTACACCAGGCAGGCTCAGGTTCTTACTCTTTCTGAGACCCTAGATCTAGAACTCCCTCATGGGTGGGTGAGGGTAGTGGGGTTTGACGTCTGGGGTCAGGCATTGCTGGCACATAGACCAGAGCTTGGGCTCAGTTGCCGCCATCCTTGCTGTTTGCCTGTTCCTGGTCTGTGTTATGAGTCTCTTCAGGAGAGTGGCGAGTCCTTGAGATGGCTGGTGGGTTGTGTACCTTGCACCCTTGGGTTTGGCTCCGACTAGGTGGGCATCATCTCTGTACCATTTGCAGCCGGTTGTGTGGTGGTGAGTGTCCATTCTGGTGAGGACTTAGCTCCTTGAGTTTGTGCTTCCACGGGGGTGGGTGACTGCAGCTCTCAAGTGTTCTGACTAAAGAAAGCCCTTTCGGTGACTGGATGTTCTTAACCCGTCATAGCTCTGTTTACACCATGACTGCCCTCCTCTAGCTTGTTTTTATGCTGCCGAAAATGCCTGGCTAGGGCTTTGTGCTGTGCTGAGGTGTGAGATCTGAGTCTTCTAGGTGTATGCACTGGGACTAGCTCTGTGCTGGTTACTCTGTTGCTGAGCCGGAGACCCTGAGATGGTTAGACCCCGAGAGCATCTTGTCCCTGGGGTCAAGGCCTAATGAGGCAGTCTTGATAATGAGTGAGGGGGCTGCTAGTCCACCAGAATCTTGGAACTGATGGGGGTGATCCCCCTTGGCTTTGGGCTGTTTATATGCTGTTGTGATGCCAGCCTTTGGCACTGGGCCAGGGAGACGGGCCTTGGCCTGAGGGAGTATGGAAGTTGTTGCTGGTGTGTCACCTCTGGTAAATCTAGCAGTTGTGTGGCAGACTGTGGCTGCTGGAACCCTTCCTGCTCACCCAGCACTGCTCTGTAGGCCCAGCGTTTCCTTGAGAGGAAAGGGTTTAAATTGAGAGCTTTTGACTTCTTTTCTGCAGCTCTGTGGTCGGCCTTCAGGGACTTAGAAGCGTTGGTGGCTGGGGGTAGTGATGCACACTTGTAATTAGCTGAGGCAGGAGGATTATGAGTTCCAGGTATGCTTGGACACTTAGTAAGGTCCTGCCTGGAAGTAAAACTAGGAAAGGGGGAGGATAGCTCAGTAGTAGAGGACTTCCTTAGCACACACAAGGCCTCAGGCCGTCCCAGGAGTGCAGAAGACAGAAAACAAAACCCCCAAATGGTCTGGAGCTGTCTTTAAGAGGATAGGTAGGTCAGGGTTGTTTGTTTGTTTGTTTGTGTGGCCTTGACTGTCCTGGAACTTGCTCTGTAGACCAGACTGGCTTCGAACACAGAGATCTCCTGCCTCTGCCTCCCAAGTGCTGCGATTAAAGGCCTATGCCACCACTGCCCGGCCTCTGATGCAGGTTCTTGATAATCAGAGACTTGAAGCCCTGGGTTGGGTGGGTAGGTGTTGATCTTTGCCTCTTCCTCCAGTTCTGCTCTCTAGTAAGGGAGAGCCTCTTCACCCCTGCAATATTCCTTTCTCTTCTCTGCTGTCCCCTACTTAGCAGCCTTGCCCCTGCACAGGATTCAGAGGGCCTCTCGCCCTCCTCACCTAAGGGTCTCCATTTAAGTGTTTGGAGGATCGCAAGAAATTCTGATTGCAGCCCCATGAGCTCAGAGCCCTAAGCTTTACAGAACTCTTGTAGGTCATTCCCCTGTGAGTCCGGGGCTGTGGCCAGATAGGACAAGGCCACTTCTCACCCATTTATAGCCCGTGTCCAGAGGTTAAGACAAGCAAATAAACAAAAGTGGAGCCCTGTGTGTCTTCTACATGCTGCTCCCATGTTCCAAGGTACTCTTCCTGAATAGCTTGCCCCTACCCTGACGATGGACTTGGGACTAGCTTGTAGACTAAGAAGCCTCTGTAACTAGCTCCTACCCAGATTAGGCCAGTGGCCCGACTACCAGCCAGCCTCTGCATGTAGCCAAGGCCTTATCTCTCAAGAGTCCATAGTGTAGTCAGGGCCCAAAAGACAGTGGTGGACAGAGGAAGCTGCCCAGAGGCCTGATGCTCGGGAGCGTGGCTGGTCTCCCTGTCTCTCCTACCCTTTGGCCAGCCAGGCTGTGTCCACTTTCTGTCCCCTAGGGCTGTGGTTTTAAGGAGACTAGGCCCCTCCCTTCCAGGCTGCCTTGACCATCTCAGCCTGTCTTCTTTCTCCCTGTAGAGATCCCTGGATCTAGGTGGGCGTCACTGGCGCTGAAGAGGTTAAGGTCCCTGTTAGAATTAGAGTTCTTCTCATCTCCCAACTCCTGCTCCTTCTCTGGGTTTCTAAACTCCCCTGAACTCTCCCAGCCCCCTACTTGGGGCCATCCCAGGGTCTCCCCTGCTTATAGCTGCACTTGGTACAACCCATGCCAGCCCCTGAGCTGTCCTGGGGGACTGGCTGCAGCTTCACAAGGCAAACAAACAGGCAAGGGGCACAGGGCTGCTGACCAGAGCACTCTTGAACTCTGCAGGTAGGGTTCCAGTAGAGACCAGGGCAAGTTGGCAGCTGGACCCTGATCTAGGTGAAGCACCTTTTTCTTTGTCCAGCTTTGGTACTGTGCCTGGAGCACTAGAAGTGGTAGGTACGAGACCTTAAGGCAGAATGCCTAGACAGAGCCTGCATCCTTTTCTAAGACAGTGGGGGGGGTTCCTGGGGGGCTGCATCTTTTACAGCTGGCTGGGAGAACCAGATGGTCTGTGGACAGCTTTCTGCAGGAGGAGGCTGAGACTGTTGAAGGACCCGAGAAGGGTCCTTCCTGGTGGCCTGGGAGCTTAGGCAGTCCAGGAGATGAGCAGCTTCAGACCTTCAGTATCAGCCTCGTGGTGGGGCCCATGCAGAGGTGTTCTGCCCTTGTTGATGTAGAAAGACCCCTGGCTTCTAATTCTCCCTTTCATGGGGCCTCCAGCCCAGATCCTAGGGCTTCCAAGTGATGTAGACTGTGGTAGCTCCTTTCAGAGGGGCAGCCAGCAGTGGGAAGGGTAGCCTAGGATCAGCTCTCATTCTGGCAGCTCTGGGGACCTGGGGAGAGGACAGGCCTCCAGGGGGAGAGAGGACTCCTTGCCAACCAGGTCCTCTTCCTTGATAGTTGCTTAGGTCAGAGCTGAGTGACTACTGTACTTTGGCTCTGCCTTGCATGTTTAGGAGAGTAGACTACTGTTCTGTTCTCAGGGAAGGACCTGTTAGGTCAGGAGCAGATCTGACCCTGGATTATGCCCTAGAAGCTGATGGTCCTTAGTGTGGCCACTGATCCCAAATGAGTGGTGCCGTGTGTGTGTGTGTGTGTGTGTGTGTGTGTGTGTGTGTGTGTGTGTGTGTATGTGTGTGTGTGTGCCTGTGTGTGCGCACATGTGCACCCTTTCTGTAAAATAGTCATGTGCAGATAGATTCTCTTGATCTAAAGGAGTGGGCCACCCCCACCTCAAGTTCTGATTGCAGAGTTGATTCATTTGCTCCACAGGCGGGCACAGGACCTCATCCCTGAGTTTGGGGATGAGTTCCCTTGGGAGCCCCACATGGCTGGCTCTTCTGTCTCAGTAGAAGTACTGCCCAGTGTCTAGGCCCTAGCTTTTAATAGGTTCTGGCCCCAGGGTAGGAAGGGGCTCTTGGCTTCTAGAGGCATCCAGGTCCTGCCCCTCCTCCCCTTGACCCTGTCATCACTGTCTCTGCAGAGGCTCGGGGTAGTCTAGGGGCCTCTGCGCTGCAGTCTGCCCGATCCCTGCCGGGCACTGCCCCCTGCCTCAAGCACTTCCCGCTCGACCTTCGCACCTCTATGGATGGCAAATGCAAGGAGATCGCAGAGGTACACCTGGCACCCCACACCTCCTCACCTCAGACTACCTCTGTCGCTATACCCTCTGCCTCAGCACCTCTCAGCTCATGCCTGGCTATCCCTGATCCTAAGTTTTCCCAGGAACCCGGCTCCTGCCCACACCCCTTGCCCAGGCTCTGCAGGGGAGGGAGGCAGAGGGCTTGAAAGCATGGCTTCCTGACCTTTCCTCCTTCCCTGCTTGGTACCAGGAGTTGTTCAGCCGCTCACTGGCCGAGAGTGAGCTCCGCAGTGCCCCTTATGAGTTCCCAGAGGCAAGCCCCATCGAGCAGCTAGAGGAGCGGAGGCAGCGGCTGGAAAGGCAGATCAGCCAAGATGTCAAGTGAGCCTGCTGCTGCCCCTTCCCTGTTCCTTTGTCTCTAAGGTCCACCCGGGAGGCCGCATAGAGCACATTCTTTGGAACCAGGCCACTGCTGGTTCTATCTTCTGGGAGGCTTAGGAGTCTACTGTATAAACTTCCTTCTGGGATTGCTTTCTCATCTCTGAAGTGGGCTGAGAACATCCCAGGGCCCGCAGCCCGGCCCGTGAGGCCCACACATGACGATTTGTGCGCAGCAGCTGGCACGGTGCTGGGACCCGCTTGCCGCAGCCACTGCTCTTCCTGTACGAGACCTTTGCTCCTCTCACCTCTAGGCTGGAGCCAGATATTCTGCTTCGGGCCAAGCAAGACTTCCTGAAGACAGACAGTGACTCGGACTTACAGTGAGGAGGGGAAGGGGACGTGCTCAGGGCCTGTGGAGCTGGGGGCTGTGCCGAGGCTGTCTCCAATCCTTGTTTGTCTCCCTTTCCTGTAGGCTCTACAAGGAGCAAGGAGAGGGACAGGGTGACAGGGGTCTTTGGGAGCGTGACGTGGTACTGGAACGGGAATTCCAGCGGGTCATCATCTCTGGGGAGGAGAAGTGTGGGGTGAGTGTAGGGTGAAGCCAGAGAGTCCTGGCCTGGGGAACTGGTGGGAGCTAGAGAGGGAATTCTCTTCTGGTGCCTGGAGTAGCAGAGGTGCTGGGCTCACTGATAAGCTGGGACTAGACAGGACTGGGTTTGCAGCCTTTGGAGTTGGGGGTGGGCAGTCTGAGGTTAGGGGATGGCCACAGGGTGAGTATGAACCTGAGTGTGGACAGAGACCAAAGAAAATGACTGCTTGTCCATGTCTTCAGGTGCCATTCACAGACCTGTTAGACGCAGCCAAAAGCGTAGTGCGGGCCCTTTTCATCCGGGAGAAGTACATGGCCCTGTCCCTGCAGAGCTTCTGCCCCACCACCCGCCGTTACCTGCAGCAGCTGGCTGAGAAGCCCCTGGAGACTCGAACCTATGAGCAGAGCCCCGATACCCCTGTGTCTGCTGGTGGGAGCTCCCATCCCTCCCCAAACCCCAACTTCCCTGGGTATCTAGGCTTGGAGCCTAGGCACTTGTGCCTTGCCTGCGTCTCCCCTCACCCAGGCTCTTTCTAGCTTCTTGACATCAGGAGGGGGGAGGGTGGGGCCATAGCTGCTCTTTTTTTGACATACCTGGTCCTCTGTGGAGCCCGTAGATTGGGCAGCTGCAGGCCTGACTCTGGCTCTTCCCTTCCCCTTTGCAGATGCCCCAGTGCACCCCCCTGCGTTGGAGCAGCACCCATATGAGCACTGTGAGCCAAGCACCATGCCTGGGGACCTGGGCTTGGGTCTGCGCATGGTGCGTGGTGTGGTGCATGTCTACACCCGCAGGGACCCTGATGAGCAGTAAGAGGGGTGTGGTGTGTGTTGGGGTACCCCATATAGAATAATGCATTGGCTTGGGAGGGGGCCAGAGGACTTGGCTGGCTCTCCTCACCTGAGCTTCCTGCACGCTAGCTGTCCGGAGGTGGAGCTTCCGTACCCTGACCTGCAGGAATTTGTAGCTGACGTCAATGTGCTGATGGCCCTGATTATCAATGGCCCCATGTAAGATTCCACCTGTCCCTTTGAGCTGCTTCACAGCCCAGACTCTCCATCCCCAGTTCTGCCCCGCCCCGCCCGCCCTGCCCCAGGCAACTGTCACTCTGTCTCCTACCACTCCCTAGTCACCTACTCCCTTGTTCTGTGTGCTCCTGCCTCCTGCCTAGGAACCTCCTCCATCGGGATCTAAGTCTCTCTCCTCTTTCTTCTTGCCCAGAAAGTCATTCTGCTACCGCCGACTACAGTACCTGAGCTCCAAATTCCAGATGCATGTCCTGCTCAATGAGATGAAGGAGCTGGCAGCTCAGAAGAAAGTGCCACACCGGGACTTCTACAATATCCGTAAGGTGGGCCCTTGGCCTGTGGCCTCTGTGCCCTGATCCATATCTCCCTTCCAAAGCCGGGGTCTCCCCCAGCACTCAATAAATATGGAGAGCCCTCTCCTTTAAAAAATGACTACACTTAAATTATGTGACTTGTGTATATATATGAGTTTAGGCGTGTAGAGCAGAGGAAAGATCCCCAGGAGTCAGGTCTCCTCTTCCACCATGTGGGGTCCTGGGAATTGACTCTTGGTGGCAGATGCCTTCACCTGCTGGGCCATGTCTCCCCAACTTAGCATTTGTATGTGCATGTGGTATGTGTGCATGTGTATATGCATGTCTGTGACTATGTGGTCACATTGTGTGTGTGTGTGTGTGTGTGTGTGCATGCACATGTGTGCTTGCATACTGCAAGCTTATCCATGTGTGGTGGGGAGGCCAACGCTGACATTAGGTATTTTCTACCTTATATATTAAGACAGAGTTTCTCACTTGAACCCAGAGTCTGTTGCTTCAGCTAGTCTAGCTAGACAGCTTATTTTTTGTGTTCCTTGCCTCTGCCTTTCTCATGTTAAGATTTTAGGTAAGCTGCTGCATATGCCTGACATTTACGTGGGTTCAGGGGATGGCGACTGTAGTCCTCATGTTTGTATAAGAAACCAACCCTTGCTGGCTGAAGTCCCACGACCCGAGCCTTTGGTGGGCCCAGCAGTCCTTCTCCACTGCAGGTGGACACGCACATCCATGCCTCATCCTGCATGAACCAGAAGCACCTGCTGCGCTTCATCAAGCGGGCAATGAAGCGACATCTGGAGGAGATTGTGCATGTTGAGCAGGGCCGCGAGCAGACGCTGCGAGAGGTCTTCGAGAGCATGAATCTCACTGCCTATGACTTAAGTGTGGACACACTTGATGTGCACGCGGTCTGTCCCATGGGATGGGCTGGGGGGTTGGGTCAGCGCTAGGGCCAGGGGTCAGGAGCGTGACCTAGGCCTTCCCATCTCCTCCAGGACAGGAATACCTTTCACCGATTTGACAAGTTCAATGCCAAATACAACCCTATCGGGGAATCTGTCCTCCGAGAGATCTTCATCAAAACCGACAACAAGATTTCTGGGAAGTACTTTGCTCACATCATCAAGGTATGGAGGCCGCTCTCCCCTGCGGAGCTAGAGCCCATGTGTAAGAGGGTTCCAGTGACAGGCGGAGGGAGGTGAGAGCCTTGACGAGCATATGTGGTGGGTACGCGGGCAGGAAGAACCTAGATGTGATTGCTTCTGGTGTCTAGGAGGTGATGTCAGACCTGGAGGAGAGCAAATACCAGAACGCAGAGCTCCGGCTGTCCATCTACGGGCGTTCGAGGGACGAGTGGGACAAGCTGGCACGCTGGGCCGTGGGGCACAAAGTGCACTCTCCCAATGTGCGCTGGCTGGTGCAGGTGCCCCGCCTCTTGTGAGTGTCCCTTAGAGTGGGCGGAAGCTCCAGGGCTGTGTACAAGGGGGCAGGGCCTGCTTCCTGTTCTGCTGGGATGGCTAAGCCTTCAGTATCCAAGCTAGGCATTCTTGAGTGCCAGGAAGGGCCTCCCAGGCCAACCTGCAGTCTGTCCAGCCTGGTCTTTCTGGATGTCCCACTTTCCTACTGTGGTTCAAACACGCCCTGGTGCTTCTCATGACAGCTCTGACTCTTACTGGCCTGCTGCTGGCCCTGCATATGCTTGTGCCCTGTCTTCCCTGCAGTGACGTGTACCGCACCAAGGGCCAGCTGGCCAACTTCCAAGAGATGCTGGAGAACATCTTTCTGCCACTGTTTGAGGCTACAGTGCACCCTGCCAGCCACCCAGAGCTGCACCTCTTTCTGGAGCACGTGAGCTGGCATGGGCTGGGCGAGGGCAGGCTAGCTGGGCTCAGACCTGGCTGTGGCTCCAGGGCTGACCAACGACCCTCTGCCAGGTGGATGGTTTTGACAGTGTGGATGATGAGTCCAAGCCAGAGAACCATGTCTTCAACCTGGAGAGTCCCCTCCCGGAAGCTTGGGTGGAGGAGGACAACCCACCCTACGCCTACTACCTGTATTACACCTTCGCTAACATGGCCATGCTGAACCACCTGCGCAGGTGCTCGTCCTAGGGGTGCCGGTGCTCTGCTTGCCTTGCTTTGAGCACCCTGAGCTGAGGGCGCTACTACCCCGGCTCACACGTTGCTCCCGTGTCCAGCTCTTTCTCTGCCCTTAGGTTTCATTTCTCATCTTTCCAGTCAAGCATCTGCCCCGCCCTTCATCCTAGGCCCCCATAGTCACTAGCTGGAGGGCTGCTGGTGTGGGAGCTGGAGTCAGGTGAGCTTACATGTGCCCAGGCTCTGGAGCTGACTCTGTCTTCACGCCCCTCAGGCAGAGGGGCTTCCATACGTTTGTGCTGAGGCCGCACTGCGGGGAGGCTGGGCCCATCCACCACCTGGTGTCAGCCTTCATGCTGGCCGAGAACATCTCCCACGGGCTGCTTCTTCGCAAGGTCAGGGTCTACACCCCCAGCCTCCACAAGCAGCTGTTTGCCTTCCTGATCCTCCTCCTCACCCAGCCGTGAGATCAGATTCCTCCTTCCCAGTATAATTAGCTCTTCCCACCCATCCTCTAGTGGAGGAACCCAGCTTGGATTCACCGTTCTTCTGTGACACCTAGCCTGGAGCCCCCTTCCCCGTGCCCCAGAAGCAGTATGCCCTCCCAGCATTGAGGCCCCCTGACGAGTCCTCCACCCCTCCTCCCTGTCCAGGCCCCGGTCCTGCAGTACCTGTATTACCTGGCTCAGATCGGCATTGCCATGTCCCCGCTCAGCAACAACAGCCTGTTCCTCAGCTACCACCGGAACCCTCTCCCTGAGTACTTGTCCCGTGGCCTCATGGTCTCCCTGTCCACAGATGACCCCCTGCAGTTCCACTTCACCAAGGTCAGACCCAGCCCAGCAGGCAGCCGAGGGCAGGCGTCCAGGGGATTGTGGGCTGCCTCCGGGTCTTTGCTGGTGGAGCATAGCAACACTTAGCTCAGCCCTTAAGGAGGGAGGGACTTCAGGGGCCTGATGCCTCTCTCAAGGAACCTGGCCTGTGCAGGAACCCCTGATGGAGGAGTACAGCATTGCCACTCAGGTGTGGAAGCTCAGCTCCTGTGACATGTGTGAACTGGCCCGTAACAGTGTGCTCATGAGTGGCTTCTCCCACAAGGTATGATGCTCAGCCTGCCTGGGGCTGGGCACCACCGCTTTGCCTCCCTTTGCTTTTGGGATCCTGACCTTGTCCCTGTGAGGGTTGGATCTCCCTGCAGCTCTGCCTGTTACCAATACCCTCTGTAGGTAAAAAGCCACTGGCTGGGACCCAACTATACCAAGGAGGGCCCCGAGGGCAATGACATCCGCCGCACCAATGTGCCAGACATCCGAGTGGGCTACCGCCATGAGACCCTGTGCCAGGAGCTGGCGCTTATCACACAGGCCGTCCAGAGTGAGATGCTGGAGACCATCCCAGAGGAAGTGGGCCTTGTCATGAGCCCAGGGCCTTAGTGAACCAAGTTCATGCAGTGCTTGTCCATCTCAGCAACTTGATCGTGTCTCTGATTGGACCCCTCCACCTGCTGTGGTCTCTGCATGTCGCTGTCTCTGTTTCTGTCCTGCATGTCTTTGACCATGTCTTGCCTCTAGGCCTCCTCAGTGAGAGCAAGTCCCGGAATCTGCGTCACTCTTGTCTTGGCTCAGGTGGTCCCTGATGGCTGAGATCTAAGGGCTGGCCCTGCTAGTGACCCGTCCCAGGATTGTCAGAGGTCTGGCTGTCCTGTGGTGTCTTCAGTGTCCACAGGGGCTTGGGATAGTTGTGTGGGACTGACCCCGTTAGCCTCTGGAGCCCTACCTCGGCGAATCCAGGCTTTGGCTAGAGTTCAAGTTGAGTTCCCCCCTTGTTTATGTGGTCCTGGGGCAGTCAGGAGGGGCTCATTATCCCTCTGTCATGGCACTGACTGCTCAGCGTCTGTGAAGTTGTGACCCATCTGTGCTAGGCAGAGCAGGGCTTGGGTTTGCTCATGGCCCGGGAGGCCTGCTCAGGGGCTGGACATGTCCCTGCCAAGTCACTGCCCATCAGCCTCCTCTGGTCCTCCCCAGTCCAAATGTCCCTTTGTTACCAGCTCCCTTATCCCCCTGTGGGAGGGCGCAGCTGCCCTGATCTGTGTCTGTAGTTGGAGGCTGCTGCAGTTGGAAGATACTGGGTCTGCCATTAGCCCTGGGGGTGGCACCACCTTTGAGGGTTTCCAGGTCTTTGGCCAGATCCAGATCCCAGTTAGCCTCTTGTGTTAAGTTCTAGACCAAGGCCTTTGCTATGAAGAATAGTGTTTCATATGACCCATTTTCCTAGTGCATGAGAAATAAAGACTATTTAAGTAATGAGGCGTGCGAAGGTCTCTTGGGAGAGAAAGGGTGGTGAGTGGCAAGGCAGTCTGGGTGGAGCACAGTGTGGGCCTCTGTGTCTCGAAGGCTGGTTGTGGTCCTGCCAACACTTCTGAGTGCTTGGATCACGGGTGGGCGCTGTCACAGCCATGAGGTACAACCCATTCTGAGGTGCACGCATGGCTTGGATGAAGTGGGTTAGTGCATCTGTACACTGACTGGGTTATCTGTGGGAGAGGAGATGCCTACCGAGCCCTCGTCCAGTTTGCTCCTTCTGAAGGGGACTTGTGCCTCCAGGTCCATGGTGTGTCCTTGTCACACAGCTTGGAGGGATGGCACCCTTCCACCTTGTGCAGCCTCTTAGGACAGCATGGTAGGAGGGAACATATGTCCCTCATGCCTGCTGAGGCCTGTGGTTTCAAAATTGTGGGGCCTTCTGGGTAGCCTGTCTAAAATACTCTTTCCAGATCTCTCCCTTGGGGATTCTGACACAAAGGTGGCAGGTGTGGTGACAGACATCACTGTCAGATTGTGTTGCAAGGAGCTGGAGCTGCTTGTATTTGAATTCGTCTCTACAATTCACTTTCCACCCCAAGTCTGTGGTGCAGTTTGCAGCGCACCTCTTTGCCACTGAAGTGGCGAGACTCTGCTGTGCCTGTAAAGAAGGGAAGTAGACAGGCCCTGGACAACCCAGGGTACTTCCTGCATAGGCAACAGACACTCGCCACAGCCGCTGTTGGGTGGAGAGGGACTAGGAGCCTCCTGCCTCCGAATTGCAAGCCTGTGTGATGGAGGGCTTGGCTGGGAGCCCATGGAGGCTGACAGCAGCCCCCACTCCCTAACCCCTGACACCCCGCAGGTAGGAGGGCCCATCTGCGTCTGGCCTCAGACTGCAGCAGGTGCCCCAGAGACCCGAAGCAGCTCTACTTCCCCTCCTGACTCCCACTGACTCCCAGCCAATCCATTTTAGTCATTCTGGAGCTAGAGCATGAGCTGAAGGCTATACACAAAAACAGCCACACCAAAAAACAAAAACAAGCAAACACCCAGACTGATTTCTGCTTAGAAAAATGGGCTCTGGAGGTAGCAACAGATTGGAGACAGTCTAGGGTCTCCACGCCTCACTGGGCCTGGTCTGCACTCCCCCAAAACAATGCTTTTCAAGGGTGAGGGGGGCTAACTTGGAAACCAGGCAAGCAGAATTAGTAGATGTACTTACTACATCCCTTGAAGGCCAGCACTGCCTGTCCCACACCGCACTGAGGACTTCCGTATTCATTCCCTGAATTGTCATTAAGTCAAATCCTCCCTTTCATCTTCCTGCCCAGCGTTTCCCAGTACATCACTGTTTCTTAGCAGCCGCTCCAGTTTCATATCAACTGGACTTTGGTCTTCTTTTTTGCAGAACTTTCAAGCATTTATCAAGAGTGAATCTTTTTCCTTTTTTTTAAATTTGATTTTGCGATGCCAGTGATAGAACGCCGACGTTTCATATACTAGGTTAGTGAGTTGCACATGCAGCCCAGGAGCAACTAATCTGTAAAAGGTAAGGAAGGCTTTGCCAGCTAAAAAGAAAACTTTCTGCACTGCCATATGGGACACATGAATTTCCTGGCTGGAGCTCTCAGGAGTGCAAACAATGCTAAGAGATGCACACCCATCCTTAGCCTGGTTCCCACCTGAGGACGAAGCATGGCTTTGCTGGCAGTCATTGTTGATTACAGAGCGGGGAAAGTGAGCCTCACTGCTAGGCCAAACAAGTGTGGCATGGTCAGCCCCAAATGTGACATGCAGCTTGGAGACCAAGGTAAAACGGGGAGAATAATCCACTCCCACCCCGTTGACTTGGGAGCCTCGGGTGGCAGCATGAAGCATGAAAAATTGAGATGAAAATACACAGGAGGGAAGACCCCGCGGTTCTTTTTCTAGGGGCATAAAACAAAAACACATATAAACAAAATGCCTGAGTAGAAAAAAAACTTTGAAGATACAGGAAAATAGGAAGTACAAATCCTATCCTTACCTACCAATTTTACCAAGAGTTTGCTTATAATGTGCACACTTGAGCTATATGTATGCATGAATATATTTTACATATTTATTTTCTTCAAAAAAATTTTTTTTCCGAGACAGGGTTTCTTTGAGTAGCTTTGGAGCCTGTCTTGGAACTTACTTTGTAGACCAGGCTGGCCCCAAACTCATAGAGATCTGCCTGTTTCTGCCTCCTAGGGCTGCATCTGATTCAAATTTTTTTGTTGCATTTATTTGTGTGTGTGTGTATGCGCATGCGTGTGCATGTATACTTGTCATGGAGTGTCTGTATCGTTCAGTTTGGTTCTCCTCTTCCTCCATGTGAGTCCTGGAAATGGAGCTGAGGTTGTCAGGGGTACCAGCAACCATTTACTGAGTCATCTTGCCATTCCCACTTTTTTATTTATAATCTTATTTATTTTATTTATCTTTTGGTTTTTCGAGACAGGGTTTCTTTGTGGCTTTGAAGGCTGTCCTGGAACTCACTCTGTAGACCAGGCTGGTCTTGAACTCAGAGATCCTCCTGCCTCTGTCACCTGAGTGCTGGGATTAAAGGCGTGCACCACTGGCTTGGCCTTTAATTCTTGATCATTTTACACAGCTTTCCTAGTGCTGGGGTCATAAGTGTGTGCCACCACATGGTAAATTCAAGTGTTTTTTTTTTCAGTCAAGATTCTATTATAAATAAATTTGCTTTTAAAATTATTAACACATCTTTAACATTTCGTTAAAATAATATATAAATGTTGATTCTCATTGCTGTGCCTTGCCCCATGATTTACCATAATAACTAGACCTGGGCTTGTGAAATGGCTCAGCAGGTAACGACACTTGCTGCCAAGCCTGACACACTGGGTGGATCCTTGTGGAAAGGGAAAGCTGATTCTTGAAAATTGTCCTCCAGCAACATGCACTATGGCATGTGTGCACACCGTGGCATGTGCGTATGTGTACATTTAATCAAAAAGACAGTAGTAAGTCAGCCTGGGGTGCGTGACCGGCTATGCACTATGGAGCCATAACACACGGGCTTTAGCTGTACTGCTGGTCCCTGTGACCATGGGCAAGATGCTTCCTTCTCTGTGCTTATGGATTCTTATTCATAGTGCTTTCCTCATGCTGGGTTCTTCCCATCATTGGATTGAAAGCATTAGGTAAGATTTTGGTAAACTTTAGCTTTGGTTTGCACAAGGTTTGAGATTCTACATGCCCATAAGATAGACTTACCAGGTTAAGATGCGAATTAGAATAGAAAGCAATTAGGTACAAGACTTTGGACTCACCAAGATAGGATAGATAATGGAGTATTCTCTCTGAATTTGTCAAATGCAAATGGACTGGACATAAATTTTAGATAATGGAGTATTTTTTCTGAACTTGTCAAATGCAAATGAACTAGACATTGTTGATGTACTTACTGCCTGTATACATTGTATATAGTTGTTGTACTTATTGTATATAGTTTTTCTTATGTTAGCTGTTGCCTTCTTTTTGTATTAGACGAAAAAGGGTAATGGAGGTGATATATTATTTATGATTTATTAAAGCTTGCCTGAGAGTTCAGAATGCAAAGCTAACCACAAGCCATAGAGTCAGGCAGTGGTAATACATAACCTTTAATCCCCAGACCCAGGAGACAGACAAACAGATCTGAGTTCAAGGCCACCCTGGGCTACACAAGAGTGAAGAATAACAGAGCTCATACCCTTGATCTCAGCACTTGGGATCCCAGGCCTTTCATCCCAGCACTAGGGAGGTAGAAAAGGAAGGAGCAAAGGGTCTCATGAGCAGATTTAGTTTCCAGACAGGGAGAGCTATTGTCTCTGAGGATTTGTGGCGAGAGGGCATTGCACTCTGAGGATTTGTGGAGACAGGAGCACCCTTTCAGTCTGAGGTAGAGGTAAGAGCTAGTGGCTGGCTGCTACGCTTCTCTGGACCATCAGCTTGAACCCCACTATCTGTCTCTAGGTTCTTACTTTTTGTGTTTCATTAAGATGTCCATTTCACTTGCTAGAATGAAGTGAAAGCCTTTCCTTGCTCTGCCTTGCCAGACCTCTCCTATAGCCCCCCTGCCAGCCCCTCCCCGGGATTTACTTGGGAGATGACTGTGGACCCCTTCTGAGGGAGGCAGCCCCTTACCACCCTGCAAAGACTGCCCTTGAACTCATGCAGTCCTGGCCGGGACAGGAACTGCCTCTTGATTGCAGTGTAGGGGAATGGTTGGTGCTGGCTTTTAAAATCAGTGCTTTAAAATGCCCAAAACAGTCCATGCAAACAGGACAAGAACCTCCCTCCTTGTGACCCTAGGGCTGACCCAGAGTGAAGTCTACACCTAAGCACTGCAATCATAAAACCTATTCAAAGGGCCAGTGACCTGGGCTGCTCTCTGGGCGCCCCCTCCTGGGGAACTGGAGTGGAGTAGGTGGGGACACTCCTTGTGCTCATCCAAATCCTATTGCCTCATGGGTGAATTTACTCAAGGAAAGTCCAATAGAATTCTAAACATTAACTCACACCTAATGTTCAATGACCCACTTTGTTTTCTAAATGGGAGTAAAGTCGTTCAGCTTGACATTGCCTGGTCAACGACCTGGGGTAGGTGGTCTCTGCGGGGAGAAGCCACAAGGCCTTCTGCAGTGCCTAGAGTTGGGGTGACCCAGGAAAGACCTCTGTCTGTGGATGCAGACCTTCAAAGGCTCAAGAAAAGCTATGGAACTAGAACTTTGAAGGCTGTAAAATGAGGAAAAAAATAGAAACTAACAAATGTTTAAAGAAAATAACATGTCAACTTCAGTATTTGATAATGTTAGTACCCATACAAATGTCACTATATTTGAAAACAATTTGTAAACTGGATTTTTGGCAAACACTCCAGAGCCCACAGCATGATTGTAGTCGTAGCCAGTTCTAGATTAAGTGAGTTACTCATAGACAAAAGCAAGTCAACAGAGGCCCCTTTGGTTTAAATCAGAGAAGAGTTACATTGAATGAGGGACAGGGATGCATTGGAATGTTTGTTATTCTTGAGGGGACAGTCTTCAGAATCAGATACCTGGTCTGCACAGGGCTCAGGAGAGCCCCGTCCCCAGCCCTCTTCCAGAGAAAATCTGCTTAGGTCTGGTCTTGAGGTCAGCGCTTCTGCCTGGCGGAACAGGCTGGGTAGAGCAGCAGACTCTGCAGCAGCCTTGGCGCCTGTCTGCAAACAGTCACTAGAATGGTTAGTGTCCGTCTCCACTTTGCTCATGAGGACCTGGCCGGGTTATGAGCCTGTTAGCTGGGAGAGTGAGCCCTGAGACATGTGGCAGGTGGGGGAGTGAAGACCAGCCTCCCCCAGCCTGGGCCCTAAGAAAGGAAATGAAGGGACTTGCGTTTGTTTCTAGCGGGATAAAACCTCTGCACACAGAGGTCTTCGCTCTTTCTGTGTGTGTAATGTACTAAGGGCTGCTCTGGATGTCAACCAGGATCATAGTGCTACTCTTTCCTTTTCGATACAGAGGTTCTCTCTATATCCCAGGCTGGGGCTCACTGTGTAGCCCTGGCCGGCTTTGATTAGCAACAGTCATCCCCACTGAGCCTTGTAAGTACTGAGATTTCAGGTGTTCACTTCCAGGTCTGGCATTCTCCTGCTCATAAAGAGAGAAACCCAAGGGTCAGTGAGGTTGAGTAACTGTCGGATGACTCAACTGGAAAGTGTAGAGCTGACTCTCAGCCACTCTGTGTGATCTGGATGTGGCTGGTCACTGTGGGGGTGGAGAAGGGCATCAGAGGAGGGGCAGTTTAAGATCTGTAGTTAATGGCTGGAGAGTGGTTAAGACCACTGGCAGCTCCTCTAGACAATTGCCAGCACCAACATGGCAGCTCACAATCGTCTGTAACTCCAGTTCTAGGACGCCCAACTTCTTCTGACCTCTGTGGGCATATGATACATAGACACCCATGTAGATATGCAGAACACCCATACATATAAGATAAGAATAACATGTACAATAAAAAAAAGATTAGCTGGACAGTGGTGGCGCATACCTTTAATCCCAGCACTCAGGAGGCAGAGGTAGGTAGATCTCTGAGTCTGAAACCAGCCTGGTCTATCGAGTGAGTTCCAGGACAGCCAGGGCTACACAGAAAAACCCTGTCTAAAAAACCAAAACCAACCAAACAAACAAAAACAACAAAAATGCTGGGCTTGGGGCCACATGCTTGGAATCCCAGTGCTGGGGAGACGGAGGCAGGAGGCTCCTTTCGGCTCGCTGGCCAGCTAGTCTAGCCTAATTGTCTCAGGTGAGGTACCTGTGCTGTCTTCTGACCTTTAATACACGCACGTGTGTGTGTGTTTTAAAAAGACCAAACGTTAAGATGGGGTGGCATGACTACCCATGGTGTCATGACTGGCTGGCGCAGTGACTGAAGACTGAGACATGTGCAGTGTTGAGAGATGGTGACAAGCCCCACTCTTTCCTGCTGCTGTACACTAAAACTCAATTTCAAGGTACACTGTCACTTATTAACATGAGCTCTTGGGGAAATTGTATGGACTCTGAGCTTTCGTCCTCTTGTCTACAAAATGTCCTATCAGGGTGTGTTAACTCTGTCATTGGGGCAAAATACCTGGGATAACTTAAAAGCAGAAGTTGATTTTGGCTGTCATTCAGAGGCCTATATCCCTGGCTGCTTGCTCCTTTTGCTATGGACTGGTGACAACACAGTACTCAGTAGTGACTGAGGAGGTCCCCTTACCTCATGGAGGCCAAGAAGCATCACACAGCGGGAGGGTCCCAATATCCTCTTCAAGGGTACGTCACGTGTTACCTTACTTCTTCCAGGGAGGCCCTACCTCTTTTTTTTTTTTTTTTTTTGGTTTTTGAGACAGGGTTTCTCTGTGGCTTTGGAGGCTGTCCTGGAACTCACTCTGTAGACCAGGCTGGCCTCGAACTCACAGAGATCCGCCTGCCTCTGCCTCCCGAGTGCTGGGATTAAAGGGAGGCCCCCTCAGTTTTCTAGCCACTGGTGCCACAGGCTAGGAAGCAAGCCTTCAACACATGGGCCCGTGAGTGATACCCACATCCAAACCACAGCACAGGCTCTATTGTGGGGGTCTGTTTTGTAGGGATCACATTCTGTGTATTTCGAGGTAAGTTTGAACAGGTGACTTGGAAAATTCAGGGCTTGCGTCAAAAATTCTATTGGGAGATCTAGGGAAGTTTGGTGGATTACCTTTTGGAGAACATAACCATAATATCTGTCTTGTGGCACCTGCTTTCCACCTTTAGTTTTTCACTAGAATGTTGTGGGTTAAACAAGAGTGTGATTATTCCCACTAAAAGCCTCAAAGCCTTTTGGAGCGAGGTGGGGTCAGACTGTTCAGAGGGGATAACCGCATAGACAGCTGAGTGGCCATATACCTCGCCTGACTCGGGCTAGGAAATGAGCCAGGCGAGGATCAACATCAGACTCCTGGCCCAGTGTTTACCCTTTGAGCTCTTTGGGACAGCCTGTAGATTTTGGTCGGGTCCTGTAAAAAGGCCCGAATGAGGAGCTGAGATGGTGCGGTCCGGGATGGGGGGGAGGGGAAAGAGGAAGGGTCTGGGCACACTTGGAAAGGCAAGCACGCCAGTGTCTGTTTTAACTCTCCGGACCTCCTCCTGTGTTCCTACTACACGCCCGGCTCTGGAGGGAGCCCATGAGCATGGATCTTAGAATGCTTTGTGGGCCCAGACCGGCAGCCCTCCTCTCAAGCTCCTGAGCGCCCAGCCCCCAGCAGCCAGCCAGCATTCATTCTATGTGTCACATTCCTGTCCCTGCATCACTCTCCCTTTCAGATTCGCACAGCTCACTGGACAGGACTTCCTTTATTAGCTGCCTCTCACAGGTGGACCCTCTAACCTACAGATTAAGGGATTTCCTGGTTGTTCCGTGTTGTGATGTAGAGCAAGGCTCCGAATTCGTGTCAGCCCGACTCCAGATTCCAGGGTGAGCCATTGTGGTATACCACCTCTGGGCTCTAGAATCTTGCAGATGAAGTTATCTTGGAGCATCTGAATTTCACATTGAGACACAGTGACACACAGGTGAGATTTTACGGTAGTGACAAAGCAGAACCCACAGTTCCCTGGTCTTTCACCAGATTCTGACCAGCCTGTCCTGCCTGGCAAGCTGCATTTTCTCCTGTGTTACTCACTCTGCCAGGGATCACCCAGGATAACCTTTTTTTATTGTGTTTCTACTCATAAATTTTACACTTCCTTCTTTTGTTGATGCCACTAGAATAATTTTTAGTAACTAGGTCTCCAGTGACTGGGGGTGATGGCTTAGGAGGTACAGTGTTTGCCTTCTAAGCACAAGGACCAGAGTGCAATCCCTGGAACTCACATTAAAAAAAGAAAAAGCCCTGGATGTCCTGGTACCCACTCTGTAGATCAGACTGGCCTTGAACTCATAGGAATTCACCAGCCTCTGCCTCCTGAGTGCTGGGATTAAAGGTGTGCACCACTACTTCCTGGCTCGTGATAGGCTCTTCTAATCCCTGGTTATGGCTATATTAGCAGAGGCATTTTGGGGTGAGGAGATCAATTTCACATGTTTAGGAGGCTCTTGGGGGATGAGGCCTCACAGGACAGATCCTCAGCTGGGCGTCTAGAGATGACCAGTCCTGGAGTTGCTAAGTGAATCATTGAGCCACCTGGCATAAAGACCCAAAATACCAACCAGTGTTTGTAAAATTGTCAGCCAGGGGTGGTTTGGGGAGCAGGGAACTGAAGCCAGCCATGGTTTTGAAAAGTACGAGTTGTTCTGCGTTGCTTCTTCTGTGTCGATGTGCCTGGCCAGAGAGATGCTACTCTGCAGTGCGGTGCCTTTGTGCATTTGGAAGGGCCTCCTTCTGTGGGCGGGCACAGCTCCTGCCTTGTGGGCAGCATGGCCTTCTCATGCCGATGGCCAAGGGGCTTTAATGAGATGATAACCTGTTTTATTCTTGTGGTGGCCTGAACCTGGGGCAGCTGAGTTATCATTGATACTTCTGGTTTTTAACTTTTGAAAATTTATTCTTTGACAGGTTCATATATATGAACATATATATATATATATGAAACTGCTATATATATATTTATACACACACATATGCAATATATCTTGACCATATCACTGTCCCCCCCCCTTGCCCCACCGCTGCCTCTTGTGCCTGAGGTTGCCACCTGATTGGGTATGGAAGCTGCAGATGGCCTCCTGTATGAGCCTGTATCACCTGATACTCCAGCCACCCCTGCTCCCATACCACCTCAACCCTGTACCAAACAGAAACTCAGTGTTTGTGGAGCTGGAGGTGCTACCGATGTGGCCATACTTTGCATACTCACACCAAGAGTCCCCCCCCTCCCCCGGTGCAGGGGATCCTGGTGTTTCTCTCTCTGGCACATTCTGTCCCACCTCGCCAGGCCTTTGTGTTATGTGCAAACCCATGGCTGTTCTTCACCCCATGCCATCTTTGTGGGAATCAGGGAAAAAAGTGGACTCTCTGGGAAGATATAGGCTTAATAGCTCACGGAACTGATGGCATCTTTGGTTTAAGAAAAATATCTTCCCCTTTTGGTAGCTGTGTGGTTGAGCTGTGTGTGTTTCTTCCATATAATGGGTTAAAGGGACGTTAGGGCCACTGCTTTGTAGTTGCACATTTGAACACCAGGGGGCACTAAAGGAATTGTTGATGCCAGAAACATGGTGGGGATTTAAGTCTTTACAGCAAAGTAGTTAACTTAATTTGCAACTGCATCTACTAATAATCAGGAGGTTTAGTAATTAGGGGACATCAGGAGTTTCCTGTTTAACATGTTGACTCGGCAGGTCTGGGGTTAGCTAGTCCCAGTGGCAGGTCTCTGTTGAGAAGTCTCAGTCTGTAACCATCTAGGAGGAGGAAGTTGCAGTCCGTTCTCTCTGTATAAACTATCAACAGGAAGGCTTGCCAGCTCCTAAGGGTCTGAGGCACTGGGGCCCTTGTCAATAACAGACATTCACTCAGGACATCATTTGCTCCCCATAAGCAGCAAGCAGGACTCTTAACCTCTGAGCCCTCTCTCCATCCCCCCCCGTCCCTCTCCCCCTCCCTCCTCTCTCCTTCCTTCCTTTCTTGTTCCGAATCACATTTGCTTTCCTCTGCTCCGAGTGCTTGCAGCTGAAGCTGTGCTCTCTCTGTTTCCTGCTGCTGGCTGGCTGCCATAGCCCCTCGGCCATTACCAACTTTCCCTCTGGAACCAAATACCCAAATAAACCTTTTTACCCACATGTTGCTTTTTGGCCGTGGTATTTTATCATAGCAACAAAAAGTCACTTATACAAGAGGCTTCCCTTTGAAACCTGGAGAGGAGCTTCATTAAGAAAAAGAAGAGTAAGTGTTCTTTTGTTTCAGGTAAGAGTAGAGTAAATGGAACACGAAACCAGTTAGGAGTAGATGAAAACACGAGCCACGAGACTCAACAAACCCACGCGGAGTTTATTGGAGGAAGGGAGTAAGAAAAGGCAGAAGGGGGAGAGAGAGAAAGGGGAGAGAGGGGCGGAGAAGGGGCACAGGGAGAGAGAGATGGAACAGCAGAAACAGAGCAAGAAAGCCTAAGTGGGTGGAGGTCTTTCTTTTAAAGGGTCCTAAGTGGGTGGAGGTCTTTCTTTTAAAGGGTCCTATGCACCTGCATGTAGACTGTACTCACGGAACCCTGGGCTGACTAGAGCACTGCCTGAGTGCAGAACGCCAGGTGACAGGGGCAGGCCAGCATAATGCCTGAATCCTTATAGGAAGAGAACAGGGAGCCACGTCCAACACAATGGCAGACCTGGAGAGGACAGAGAAGGAGAGACAGACGGATAGGACATGAAAGCAAGAGACTAGAGAGAGGAAGAAATGCCTTACTTCTAGACTTTCCCCTAGGGGTGTCTGGCCACAAGTCAAAGCCAGTTTCGGGGATGGGGCATCAGAGTTGTTTGTTCAGAGTGGGGGATACAGAAGGTGGACAGCGGGCAGCAGAGGAGGCATGGCCTCATTTCTGAGACAGAGAGGAGGCAGCTGGGGGTCTAATATCTCTGTCCTCTTTGCTCATATGAAGAACAACTAGAAGAACGATTTTATAGGAAGGGGAAGGCAGAAGAGGTAATCCAGGGGATTATGAACACCGAATTCACGTCTCTGGCTTCCTCAAGCTAAATACCAGGTGTAGTAAGTCAGGTATTGGTCTTTGGGTCAGAGGCTGGAATCTGGATTTATGCATTGAGAAAATATTGTCCATATAAGTGTTGAGCAGTACTGGGTAAACTGAGTCAGCGGGCAGACTAGAGCGGGACTTATAGATATGACTCAAAAGGTGATTTAGGAAGAGCCCCAGATATAGAATGGGAATTCTATGATGAGTTTTGAAATTAAATTTGAGTTGAATGTGCTAAGGAGGGATGAGGTAAACAGAGGCGCTAGTGTCAGAAAGCACACTCTGCTTTTGTTTTGTTACTGAGAGAGGATTCACTATGTAGCCCTGGCTGGCCTGGAACTTGCTGCATAGCCCACACGGAACTACTCTGCTTGTCTCTCTTCCCACACGCTGGGTTAAAGGTGAGTAACACACTGAAGGCTAGGGGAGGATGAGGGGAAGGCAACAAAGGGTGGAGATAATGCTTCCCTTACTGTTGCTGTGATACAACACCCCGAGTAGAGCAGCTTTAGAAAAAAAGCACTTTTGTTTACAATTCTAGAAGGACAGAGTCCATCATGGCGAGGAAGGCATGGCAGCAGGAGCAAGAGGCAGGCCTCTCCGTATTGTATTGACCAGCGGGGGGGGGGAGGGAGAGAGAGAGAGAGAGAGAGAGAGAGAGAGAGAGAGAGAGAGAGAGAGAGAGAGAGAGAGAGAGAGAGAGAGAGAGAGAGCCAAAGTATGGGATTGGGGAGTACAGCTCAGTGGTAACGTCTTTGCACGTGTGAGACTCTGCATTCATCCCCAGTACTGCTAATCTGGAAGAAAACAAAAGTCTCAGCAAGTCACCATAGCATAAGCACTTGATCAAAGAAAGAGGTGGGACCCTTAGGAACTTTGTCTTCCATAAATGCAGATGAACAAAAACCACGTCTTCGCTTACCAAGGAAGTTTAACATTCTTACATGCACGGGTAGTGCTCACATACAAAGCCAGTGAGTCAGTATGATGATACTGAACTTCCAAAGAATGAAGTTTGCAGAAACGGAAGACCTTGCAGTGAATTAGAACAATGAAGGTCTTTGCATAATCTATACTTCCATGATTTGGAATGATGCAAACTTGAGATACGTAGCAAAGCAAATTGTAAAATCTAGTGCTGATAAGTAGGGTGAAGGGAGACTACTTTAAAAAGCTCGAGTTTGGGATTGCTGGCACAGGTGCTGGAACCCAAAGGCCAGAACACCTGTAATGCTGGTGTCCAAGGCAACAGCAGGATGCTTGGTCTCGACGCTCAGAGACAAGTTAGTTTTCTATGTTTGTTTTCTGCAGCTGGGCAGCCTAGACGCTCAGAGACAAGTTAGTTTTCTATGTTTGTTTTCTGCAGCTGGGCAGCCTAGACGGTGCTGTGTCTGTCCTGGCAGAAGAAGCTGTTGAAGAGAAGCACTTGATTGTACTGCCACACTGTTGAAACAGGCTTCAGAAATTTTAAAAAATTCCCAGGAACCCCACACAGAAAGAAAGGAAAGACTGGAGTCCTGGTGCCAGCCAGAGAAGGAACTTACCTCCCACGAAGACTTTTTCACACAGTCTGTTACTGGTCAGACCTCCAGGTGAGACAGACCAGAGCCAAGAAATTGTGAGTACTTACGTCAACCCCTCACTCACATCTGTACCCCAAAGGCTGAGTTGAGTGTCACCCAACCTCGCTATTTGTTCTTTCCGGTGTGCCGTGTTGAATAAATCTCCTTTCTGAGCTTTCAGCATCACTTGCCTCTTTAATTGGTGTGTTGAATAAATCTCCTTTCTGAGCTTTTAGCATCACTTGCCTCTTTAATTGGTGTGTTGGGGACAGATGGCTCAGCCTACCTTGTTGGGACTGCGGGATTCCAGGCTTTGACCCCAAAGGTCTGGTAACAGTACCACACTGAGGTGGACCTTCTCCAATTCATCTGCTCAAGCTTCCATCTAATCTCTGGCAACACCCAGGCAAGCCCTGGAAATGCATCACTACACTCTTAGATCTTCTTCCTGCCTGGCCAATGGTCCACAAATCACAGAACAAGTTAATTCTCTTAGTATAGTCCTGCTTTCTGCTGGTCTTATGCACCTGGTTTTGTTTTTTTTCAGTGAGAGTTGTGCTTTTCGGCTTTCAGGATTTCCACATTCAGGATTTTAATATTTTGAGGTTGTGATTTTTTTCAGATATATATTTTAATATTTTGGGATTTTGACAGGTAGGATTACAACATTTAGATGTCTGTCTTTTAGGATTACAACTTGCATTGCAGTTAGGTAGACACAGAATTTGGTATCACTGGTGACAACATGCAGGGGGCAGGTGTCAGGCTGGAAGGGGCGAAGTTTCGGATGGGAAGGATTAGAAGAGCAGCTCAATGGCTGTGTGTGACTTGCCTGCATGGAATTTAGTCAAAGGTGAACTACCACTGTGGTAGTTTGAATGTGTTGGCCTCCATAAATTTATAGGGAGTGGCACTATTAGGAGGTGTGGCTTTGTTGGCATGGGTATGGACTTGTTGGAGGAAGGATGTCACTGTAGGAGCACCACTTTGAGGTTTCCTATGCTCAGCATACTGCCCATTGTGTCAGTTGACTTCCTGTTGCCTGAAAGATGTAGGATTCTCAGCTATTCCTCAAGCACCTGCCATGGTGACAATAGACTGAACCTCTGAAACTGTAAGTGAGCCACCCCAATTAAATGTTTTTTTTATAAGAGTTGCCATGGCCATGGTGTCTCTTCACAGCAATAAAAAAGTCTAACTAAGACAGAAGTTAGTACGAGGAACTGCAGTATTGCTGTGATAGGTCTGACTATATGTTTGTAGGAATTTGGACTTTGATACTTGGGGTTAGGAAGGCAGTGGAATGCTTTAGGCCATACTAGTGGGAGCATGGAAGGCAGTGCTGTTAAGAGTTATCTGAACTGTGGGAGGTTCACTCAAGAGCTTGCAGAGAAGAAGAGTTTTAGTATGTTGCCTATAGATTGTTCTTGTGATATTTTGATGAGGAAAATGGCTGCCTCCTTTTGCTATTGTTCGAGTCTGCCTGAGGCTAAATTTTGGATTGATCCCATTGGCAGAAGAAGTCTCAAAGCAGCCTAGTATAGACTCTGTTGTGTGGTTTTTAGAGGTAACTCCAATGAAGATTTATAATGAAAAGGAGCAAGCTGAGCAGGGTAAATTACAAAATGAAAAATTTGAGGAGAAAAAGAACCAGGAAGTATAATAGAACTAAATTCTGTGTTCAAGGAGATAAATGATTAAGAAATGGAATAAAGGGCATGATGACCTCAGGGAAAGATCCCACTCAGGTAAGTTTCTAACTTGTGAAAAGGAATTAAAGAAAAGCTTAGAGCTGTGTGTGGTGGGGCACACCTTCAGTTCCATCACTGGGAAGGTAGAGACTGGCAGGTCTCTGAATTTGAGGCCAGCCTGGTCTACAGAGCGAGTTCAAGGACAGCTAAGCTTAGGCAGTGAAGGAAAACCAAAAGCTGGTGAAGATGTAATTAAACAAGGAGGTCATGTTCCAGCTCCAGAAAGCAGCAGAACTTGACAGATTTGGCTGTGTGGTTTTGGGTTTAAAGACAGAAGAAAGGAGTCATGGAGTAAAGTCACTGAGAGCAGGCACGTGTCAGGGTGTCCCTGAATGGAGGCCCAGTAGAGAGGCCATTGTGTGAAGCTATGAAGTTGAATCCTGGATTGCCTTAGAGAACCCAAGATGCTAGAGACGCCAGAGTTGTGGGATGCCTGCCGAGGAGAGCTGACAGGGAGTGGAGCCAGTCCAAAAGAAAGAGGTGTGTTACATTCCACAAACCTGAATGGGCTTGGAGATCTGAAGAGCATTTTGGCATCAGACATGCCAGCTGGTTTTTGGTCTTGCTTTGACCCAACATTTTGGAGTGGTAACATATATCCCTGTTCCATTATGTGTTGGAACTATGTGATTTTTTTTATTATGAATTTATAGGGGATTACAGTTAAGAGATTACATGAATCATAGAAGAAACTCTGAACTTTTAAATATTGTTGATACTGTGATAGGCTATGGGTAATTTTGAAGTTGGACTACATTATGATGTAGCTACAAGCTTATAGGGACCAGAGAGTGGGCTGTGATAGTTGGGATGTAATTGACCCCCATAATCTCAGGGAGTGGCACTATTAGGAGGTGTGGCTTTGTTGGAGGAAGTGTGTCACTGTGGTGGAGGGCTTTGAGGTTTCCTATGTTCAGGATACCACCTAGAGTGTCGTTGACTTCCTGTTGCCTGCAAGATGTAGGATTCTCAGCTATTCCTCAAGCACCACTCCCTGCCACGATGACAATAGACTGAACCTCTGAAACTGTAAGTGAACCACCCCAATTAAATGTTTCCTTTATAAGAGTTGCCGTGGCCATGGTGTCTCTTCACAGCAAAAAACCAAACCAAACCAAACAAACAAAAAAACCCTAACTAAGACAATCACCATTCAGAGCTGGACAGGGGCTTCTGATTCCAGGCAAATGAAATAGTTTTTAAGAGTTGGGGGAAGAGCCAAAAACATTGGTTATGAAACACAATTTTTAATCTGTCCTTATGCAGTTGAATAACAAAATATGCAATTACTTCTAGAGGTGACAATACATGTGTGTTTGTTTTAGCTTTATCAGAAGGTTTAGGTAATGTGAGATACATACTTGTAGAAAGATTGTCAAAGTGCTGAGTTATGAAAGAAACCTTGGTATGTTATGGTACAGGTGACTATGCTTAACAATAATGCCACATGTTCTTCAGAAAGCCGGAGATTCTGCATTTTTAATTGTAAAAGAAATAATTAAGTGAGACATAAGTTTAAGATGATTTATTATTATTTTATGTTTATTGGTGTTTTGCCTGCACGTGTGTCTGTGTGAGGGTGTCAGAAGCCTTGGAGCTGAGTTACAGACAGATATGAGCAGCCATGTGGGTGCTGGGAATTGAACCCAGTCCTCTGGAAGAGCAGCCAATGCTCTTAACCACTGAGCCATCTCTCCAGCCCCTGTTTAACATGATTTCAACATTATATGATGTATAAACAAAATAAGGTGAACACACACACACACACACACACACACACACTTTTGAGACAGGGTTTCTCTGTGTGTGTGTAGCCATGGCTGTCCTGGATCTTGTTCTGTAGACCAGGTTGGCCTAGAACTCAGGGAGATCTTCCTGCCTCGCCTCCGGAGTGTTGGGATTAAAGGTGTGCACTACCGCTGCCTGGTTGATATGTATAATTTCTTTTTTATGTTTTTTAAAGATTTATTTATTTATTACATATACACTGTTCTGCCTACATGCCAGAAGAGGGCACCAGATTGAATTGTAGATGGTTGTGAGCCACCATGTGGTTGCTGGGAATTGAACTCAGGACTCCTGGAAGAGCAGTCAGTGCTCTTAACTTCTGAGCCATCTCTCCAACCCGATATGTATAATTTCTTATATATTAGTTGAAAATCAATTTAAAGAGGTTGAAGATGTAATTTTGTTGGTAGAGTGTTTGCCCAGCATGACTTGGGTTGAATTCCCACTACTGCATAAATCAAGTGTGGTGGCCCATGACTGTATTCCAGCATGAAGGAGAAATCAGAAGGGTCTGCAGTTCAAGGTCATCCAGGCTACATGGTGACTTTGAGGCCAGCTTGAGATAACTAAGACCCTGTTTCCAAAATAGGCTAATAAATACAATTTAAAAATAGCTTAAAAATTTAAACACCCCTTGGGATTATTTTGTGTCTAGAAAAAAAACAAAAGATTGGTTACTCTAATTAAAGAAAATAATTAGACTAGACAGTTAATTGCATTGACAGCAGTAATTACAGAGAGACCCAGGTGTGTGCACAGAATAGCGAATGATTTTCTGCCTGTTCAGATACATTTAATAACTTGTTTTATTTAGGATGGCCAATGAATCAATTATATTTTAAATGTATAGTTCAAGGCTTTAGAGCGTGTTTTCATGCTGAGTAGTGGGGTCCCTTGTCTGCCTTAGGTATCAGCCCTTCACCACCAGGTGTGTAATTCACAAATGTGTGTCCATTCCCCGCCCTGCCCGGTTGGTTCTGTGCTCTGCAGAAACGCTGAAGCCTGGTGTGTCCCTCTTGTCTATTTTTACTTATGCTGTCTGTGCATCTGGTGTCATCTCCAAGAAATCTTGCTTAGGCAGACCAGTGTCCCAAAGTGTTTCCTTCTAAGGTTTCTAGAGAATCAGGTCTCAAATTCCAAGCCCGAGTCCAGTGTGAGTTGACTTTTGTGGTTCTGGTTTAATTTTTTGACTGATGTTGCCATCTATATGTCCTTGGTAATAAAATGTCTGTTCGGGTCTTTTGCCCATTTTCTACTTGGATCATTTGTTCATGTCACTGTTAAGTTTTATGTGTAGGTTCTCTATCACATGTGTGGTTGCTTAAATTTTTCACATAACTTTTACCAGGAAAAAGAATAAGTACATTTTACCAGCCCTTCAAGCATGGCCAATCACCGACAAAGAGATGTGGGGCTGGGAGTGTACCTCAGTCTGTGGAGCAAGAGACTCCCATTTCTGACTTGTGCCTTCCCATTTTTAAAGAGCAATAAAATCTACTCTGTTAATTAGAGTTTTCTGTTCTAAAAAATTATATAAACTTTTTAATTTAAAAATCAGTCAGGTGATAATGGTTTTAAGGACATAATGGTATTTTATTTTTGCTATGAGTTCCTTCCTTCCCCCAGCCTAGACAGAAGGACAATCTAGTCAGCTTCTGCCAACAAACTCTGCTGCCGGACATAATTCATTTACCTTTTTGCCTTTTATTTTGGTCACTGACAGTTTTATTCTTTCACTGGCTCTGTTATGTATATGACTTGTTTGTAGAATGTTGTGCCTTTCCAGGGCCCGGTAGGGCGCACATTTCACGCAAAAATCCTGCCTGTTCCATCTGCAGCGGATCTATAGTCTTGTCACTGACAATTTTAAGTTTCTCTGTCTCTTTAAATGTACTGTCTGTTTGCTAAGGTAAAACCAGTTACAGTTAGACTGGAGGGCTCTGAATAAAACATCCTTCCACAGCCTCTCAGGTTGAATCCAGTTCTCCAGACAGATCCTACACTGTCATTGTAGCCATACTAAATACACAAAAATGTTATAACAGGGATGAACGTTACTCAGTCCCCTGTATATGTTTTCAAAGGTTAAGCTTAAAACAAATAACTGAAAACAAAGTTGTCTATCCAGATTTACCTAGGAAACACTCTTAATGCTTCCAGACAGCTACAGAATGTGGCATTTTAAATGTTAACTAAAAAAAATCCTTTAATATCCTGATAGTAACCCAAAGTCTCCAAAGAAGATTACAGATTTTGTATAATTTTAAAATTATGTGTACCTGTCTGTGGGTATGTGTATGTAGGGACAGGAAGTCAGAAGAGGGCATTGGATCTTTTGGGGCTGGTGCTGCAAGCACTTGTGAGCCATTCAATATAGGTGCTGGGAACCAAACTTAGGTCATCTGCAAGAGCAGTATGTGCTCTTAACTGCTAAGCAAATTCCTCTGGGCCCTAATTATTCATTTTTATTGGTGTTAGGGATTGAATTCAGGGCCTTGCACATACTAGGAGAGTGCTCTACCACTGAAACACACTAAGGTTTTCTATGTGTAGGATTATGAAATTTGTAAATTGAGGTAAATTTTCTTCTTCCTTTGCGGTATGGGTGCCTTTATTTCTTTTGCTTGCCACAATGTCTAGTGTTGTGTTGAACAGAAACTATGAGAGCTATCTTTGATTGCCTTGTTTATGATCTTTGAGGAGGGGGTTGGAGAGATGGCTCAGTGGTTAAGAGCAGTGGCTGCTCTTGCAAGAAGACCCAGGTTCAAGTTCCAGCATCTACATAGCAGCTTACAACTGCCCATGACTCCAGTTCCAGGGGATGCAGTGTCCTCTCTTGACCTTGTTAGTCATAAGGAACATGGTGTGCATAGACACACATGCAGGCAAAATGCCCATACATATGATTGATGGTGGATATTCTTCTGTATATGTTTCTCTTATTGGTTCAAGAATAAAACACTGATTGGCCAGTAGCCAGGCAGGAAGTATAGGCGGGGCTACCAGACAAGGAGAATTCTAGGGAGAGGATGTGGAGAGAGAAGCCACCAGCAGACACCATGTAGCTGAGGAAGGAATAATAGGTCTGGACACTTCTCAAGTAAGACAAGACCATGTGGAAATAATTAGATTAATAGAAATGGGTTAATAATTAAGAGAGAGCTAGCCAATAAGAAGCCTAAGTCATCAGCCAAACAGTTTATAAATGAATATAAGCCTCCGTGTGTTTATTTGGGGCTAAACGGCTTGGGAGAGGTGAGAAAGAAACTCAGTCTACATATGAACTTTGAGGAAAAAAAGTCCCAATTTTTACAGCTAATTATGATGTAGGCTTCTTACACATGGATTTTATTATGTTCACATAACTAGTTGACTTGTGAGTATAAAAAACTCAAAAGCTTCTGTATCTAGTTTTTGAGGTTTTGTGTGTGTGCATGTATTTGTAAGACCTGGCATCTGAGAACCTGAAACAATGGATGAACTACAGTCAAATGCTGTAGACTTTACTTTAGCTTTAGTGTACATTTATATGTAATGAAACAAAGAAAGTGATGATCCAAGGAAGGTTGTTTGAGTTCAGAAAACATGATCAGAAAAACAAGAAAATAGATACCAGTAAGCACATACTGAATATTAACAGAGCAGCCCTTTCCCAGAGCTTTCTCAGGACAGAAACAATTAAAACACAATTGCTTGGGACGTTCTATAGATTATATCTGGGAAGTCATGAAAGCAAGGCCAAAGGCCATATCCAGATTCAGGGTGCAGTGATCAGATTGGATTCTATAGCTATGTTATGACATCCAACAAGAGTAAACATGTCTTATAAATCCAGTGTAACTGTTTAACACAGGAGGCACAAAACCACATCCAAGGACAATCCAGGGAACAATACGCACCTGAGGTAAGGGCCCTCTGCCTTTTTTCCTGGAGCTTTTCTCATAGATCCTCAAGCATTGTTCTCTGTTCATCATTCTTTTGACCAGGTTCCAACAAGAGTGGTTGGATTTTACAAGATGCTATTTCTATATCTATTAAACTGACATATTATTTTTATCTTTCATTCTGTTAACATGACACTTCCGATTGACTGATTTGCAGTTGTTGAACTTTCTTTGCAAAGGACCAAAGTAGACATTTCTCCAAAGAAGACATGGGAATGGCTAACAGGTATGAGGGAATGGCAATCAAAACCACAGTGAACTGTCATTTCATACCCAGCAAGAGTAGCTAACCCCACACCCCCATAACAAGTACAGAAACTAAAATACTTTTATACTGTTGGCAGGAATAGAAAATGGTGAAACCACTATGAAAAACAGTATGGAGGTAATTAAAAGAGAAACTACCACATGATCCCAATATTTCCACATCTAATGATATAAGTGCCTCCCACATTGAAATCAATATCTCAAAGAGATAATGCTATCTTTCTGTTTATTGCAATGTATGCAAACAACCTAAATGATCTTGATGGATAAAGAAAATCGTTATATTAATTTGGTCTTAAGAAAGAAAGTCTGCAACATACAACATGGATAAATCAGGGAGGTGAAATCAACCCTTTACAGGGAAACAGATATTGCATAATTCCACTTAGAGGAGATGCCTAACAAAGGTGAACTTGTACAAACATAGAGTAGTACAACAATGGAGTCTGCTTGAGGCTAACAGAGCAGAAAATGTCAGCTACTGTTGAGTGGTACATGCCCTCAGCCACTCAAGGTGAACATGTAGTATACATCTGTTGTAGGTCATTGTGCTTACAGTCAACAGAACTACACGATGTGCTTAAAAACTTACTTAAAGCTTTAAGCTGGGCATGGTGGCACATTGTGTAATCCTAGCACTTGGGAGGCGAAGGTAGAAAGAGAGAGAGCCTGGGTTGCCAACAGAGACCCTGTCTCAAACGGAAAGAAAGTAAGCTTTAATATATCACAAATCTTTTTTTTTTAAGTCTATGTGTGAAAATCAATGGTCACAGAAGTAGCATGCTGAAGTACTGGATTAATGGTCTGGGTTTTACATGCTAGGTGACTTAGTTATTTTATACGTGGGTTCCTAGAGCTTTGTTTTCACATAATTGTTCTATTAATTCTCTGTTCTTTCACTCTTTTTTTTTTTCTTTTGGTTTTTTTTTGAGGCAGGGTTTCCTCTGTATTGTTTTGGAGGCTGTGCTGGAACTAGCTCTGTAGACCAGGCTGGCCTTGAACTCACAGAGATCCACCTGCCTCTGCCTCCCAAGTGCTGGGATTAAAGGCGTGCGCCACCACAGCCCGGCTCTGTTCTTTCACTCTTGAATCTTTCCTTTTTCTTTTATTAGACAGTCACCTATAAGCCCTGGCTTGATTTATTTTCTTCTTATATTTTAAAATGTTATGACTGAGACTGGAGAGATGGGTCAGGGGTTATGAGTACATCCTGCTCTTGCAGAGGACCTGAGTTCAGTTCCCAGCACTCACAATGGGTGGCTCACAACTTCCTGCACAGGGGATTGGATGCCTCTGGCCACCATGGGCACTTGCACTCACGTTCACATATCCATACACAGACACATATACAAATCATTTTAAAAGTCTTTGAAAGTGTTACCACAGACCTAAATTTGCTCTTAAAACACAGACTACATCAGGAATGAAATCACTTCTGGTGCCTGAAATAATTGTCTTTACCTGAATCTTCCATCTGGAAAAGCATTCATCTCATAGTAGGTAATTTTTCTTTTAGGGGTGGGATTCTGTCAACTTTGAATGCATTGGAAATGCTGTGTTTTCTGGCCTTGGCAAATTATAAAACTGAAACAAGAGATGAAAACAAAAATTTTAAGCCAGCTGTGGTGGACTCATACCCTGTGTCCCATCTTTCAGGAGGCTAAGGTCAGCTTGTGTTTCATAGTGAGTTCCAGGACTGTCTCAACAAAACCAAACACCTATGACTAAAAGCAAACCAAACCACAGCAGCAACAACAACAACAAAAAAACCTATAAAACAAACAAGGGACTTTAGCTGCAATAATTAAAAGGAATATTTGTTAAGCACAGGACCTAGAACTTCAGAGTAGCGCTTTTGGTACACAGTGAGCTAAACACAGCCGAGGTAACAAAGATTATAATCACACAGCAAAGACAATCTTTGGAAAAATTAGAAGAGGTGGCTCCAATTATCACAAATATGTGACTCGAAAAAAGCAGAAAAATGGGAAACTTTGAGAGCTCTTACATGGTCGGGATGTCTGCTCACATTTTTAAGCAACTTCAAGGGAGCTGAGCAAAAAATGTCTCCCGAGTGATAAATAAGCAGCAATAATAAAGCAGCATTGGTGCTGTGACTTCACAGATATCACGTCCTCCCGCCAGTGTGACATGGTGTGACATGGATCCTGAGGGTTCTTTAGCCTTGGCATGGATTTAATGTGACTGCCTCCCGCGGCAGAGTGTGAATGTGCTCTGATCATTTCTCACTCCCCTCCCCACCCCAGGGTCAAACTAAAGCTTTCCCTTCCTTGGATAGCTTTAGCTGGCCAGAAATAATTTTTGTTTGGCTTTTGCTCTGCAACCTGAAATTTCCATTTCTCTATTTAGGAATAACACTCATTTAAAGTTAACATGAGGGAGAGGTACCTGGAACTGACTTGTGAAGCAACCTTGTTTCTAATCTAAATTTAAACTTAAAAAAAAAAGAAATGGAAGACAAAAAAAATAAAGTTAACATGAAAGCACTCTGAAAAGTTTGTATTTTCCCTCAAAGCTTACTGTTCTCATCTTCCACAATTCTCAGGAAAAATATAAATAGCTAGTAGAATTGGGAAACTAAATGAGCAAAGCACCCGTAGCTTCCCACAGCTTCCCACATCACCGTTAGCTTTAATGCATACCAGATAATCCTTTCTAGGCCCAAGAATGACCGCCTGAAGAGTTAGTAAGATGCTGGTCCATGTGTTTGAGAGTTTCACCCCCCAACCTTGGATGCTGTGTGAAATATAATCAAGGAGTGCAAGGGATTCATTCAGTACCTCCAGTGTTATCAGGATATACCAGCTGCATTATCAAAACACCTATCTATTATCTGCAGCCTGAGAAAAGTTTCCCTGGAACCAACATAAAAAGGATTTTACAAAACGCCAAAGTATTGATCAGCTCAAAGGGTACATATTCCCTCCAAAGCACTGAGCTATTCTATTGGAAACATTTTTTAAAGATTTATTTATTATTTGATGTGTGTGTATGTGTGTACACATATGTGCACGTAACAATGGAGGTCTGGAGGTTGTGTGCTACCTGACGTAGATGCTGGATGTGAGCCTAGCCTTTGAATGGTTGAGCCATCTCTCCTGCCCAATGAAGATGCTGGAAACTGAACCCAGGTCCTCTGCAAGAGAACTAAGTGTTCTTAATTGCTGAGTCACCTTTCCAGTTGTCTTAGGGTTTCTATTGCTGTGAAGAGACACCATGGCCATGGCAACTCTTATGAAGGAAAACATTTGATTGGATGGCTCGTTTACAGTGTAGAGGTGCAGTCCATTATCATGGTGGGACATGGCAGCATGCAGGCAGACATGGTGCTGGAGAAGTAGCTGAGAGTCCTACAACTTGCAAGCAACCAGAAGTGGTCTCAAATACCATGCATGGCTTGACCATATATGAGACCGAAAAGTCCGCCTCCACAGTGACACACTCCCTCCCACAGGGCCACACCTCTTAATTGTGCTACTCCCTTTGGGGGCCATTTTCTTTCAAACCACCACACGAAGCAACCTTGGGAATCTTAAAATGAGATTCCTAGGAACCTTCCAGAATATGCTGAGTCACAAGTGAACAGTGTCTGTGCCCGACTTTGATAAAGTTAGCATTTGGAGTCAAAGTCCTTTCCTATCGTCATCTTCCCCTCTGAAGCCCTCTAAAGTCTAAAGCATTTTCTCTCCTGTCTTTATTCTTCTATGTCTACCCCCATGTACACTCCACCTGTCACTTAAGAGACCATGACGCGTCCTCTGTTTCTCCCAGATCCCTGCTGCAGTTCTGCATCTGGTGATTGCTGACTTAAAGACACTCACTTGATTTTGACAGCAAAGATTTCACAGATGCTTTTTTTTAAAAACTTCAGAAAGAGGCCTCTTTGGTAGTTACTTTCTGTGGTGATATATTGTTTATTATTTATTAAAACTTGCCTGAGGATTCAGAAAGCAAAGTCAGCCACAGGCCTTAGAAACCAGGCACACACCTTTAATCCTTGGACTCAGGATTAAGAAGAGATAGACGGATCTCTGTGAGTCCAAGGCCACCCAGGGATACATTAGAGTAAATCAGTCTAAAAGAGAATTATAGCTCACACCTTTAATCGCAACATTATGGAAGTATGTAAGACAAAAGCAAAGTCTCAGAGAGGCATTCATTCTCCAGCCACACTAAGGAGAGGTTACAGTCTGAGACTTGCTGAGAGCTCATGGTGACAGGACCAGTCCATTCAGCCTGAGGTAGAGGTAAGAAGCCAGTGGCCGCGCTGGGCGTTGGTGGCGCACGCCTTTAATCCCAGCACTCGGGAGGCAGAGGCAGGCGGATCACTGTGAGTTCGAGACCAGCCTGGTCTACCAAGTGAGTTCCAGGACAGCCTCCAAAGCCACAGGGAAACCCTGTCTCGAAAAAACAAACAAACAAAAAAAAAAAAAAAAAAAAAAAAAAAAGAAGCCAGTGGCCGGCTGCTTTGCTATTCTGAACTTCAGCTTGAAGCCCAATATCAGTCTTTGGGTCTTTTCTTTATTCGTGTTACAACTTTCTCTCACCTCGTTGATTCCAATCTCCACTCTTGCAAAGCTTTAGGCTCCCCCTGAGGTCATTAGAAGCCTATTGGCAAGGCTAATCAATTTTAATCTATATGGGGTTACTCTGACTGCCACAGATGTTTGCTTTCCTTGGGGCTATCCGAACCTTTTTTGCAGGAACTCTAATTCCACTCAATGATGTCTATGTTGCACAGAGGTATTAACTAATTAAAAATGAGACATCTTGAGACACAAAGTAACCCACTCTTATGATAACAAAGACACTCACTCCTCAGGAGTTATCTGTGTTCTACTGTCTCCCATGAGAAACTAGGCTGATACCTTCTCCTGTATACTCACTTGCTCTGATTCCAACCAGTTCTTACAAAGTTCCAGATAATTCAAACTATCATCTACCAAGAAATCATGCTTAGGTAAGGAGAACCAGAAACCTTCTAAAATGTGGCAAGCACAGATAATTTGGGAGAACTCCCAGGAGGAACAATGGATTCCATTTCGTAAAGGCTGACTTGTTTATGGGACTGGACAAAATACATACAGCAAAAATTTGCAGAAGGCAGATCTCTGTGAGTTTGTGGGCACCCTGGTCTACATAATAAGTTCCAGGCCAGGCAGAGTTACATCGTGAAGCCCTGTCTCAAAAAACAAAAATCAAACATACAAAAACATTGGGAGCCATGGAGAAATAATTCTATCCTTGATAATGGGTAGGGAAAACAATATAAGTAAGGGAAGTGATAACTTCAGGCAATAAACCAACATGCTGGATGCTTTCTTCTATAAAGTGCCTTGGTCATTTCTGGAAGTTTAAGTCTGCTTAAGTACATTCGGATGGTCACAAAATAGAGAAAGTTGCTACACTTGTTAGGAGACACGTGACTCGTTTTAAGTCCCTGAATAATATGAGCAGACATCCTGACCATGTATGAACAATCAAAATTTTCATTTTCATACTTTTTTGAATCAAAGGTTTATCTGTGATAGAAACAATCTCTTTGAATTCAGATGTACTTCTAAACAGAGACTACTCTCCGCCAGACAGAGAGACATCACCTTCGTACTACGGTCCTCGGCAGAGCCCGGCAGGAGTCTGTCTTGTTTGACAAAGGGATGAAGTGCCTAGTCCCTTGTGGCTTGACACTCCGAAGGCAGCAGGGCGAGCAGCCAGGGCTGTCTGACAAACAGCGGCTCGGCGGGATGGGGGCGGGACTGCAGGCGGAATCGCAACTTACGCTTTCCGGCCTCTTGGGGGCGGAGCTTATTAGCTTTGCTTCTGCAGGTGACGCGGTCCGGGGAAGAGCCTTAAGCGGGGTGTGTGTTGCCGGCCCGACCTAAAGCGTCAGGACCACGCCGGGCGCAAGCCCCGCCCAGCTATCATAGAGCACAAGGATAAAGTCAAAGTTGCCTACCCCGGAGGCCAGTGGACTCAGTCCCTGACACCAGCACCATGCCCATGACACTGGGTTACTGGGACATCCGTGGGGTGAGCGACCACCTGACGTGTGGGAAGGATCGCGGGGCAAGGATGAGGGAAGCGGTGACGGGGAGGGGGTCTAGGGGAATCCCTTTGCTTGTCTAGCTCAGAGTCTTGCACTCATGCTCTCACTTGGCGGAGGTGAAGTCACGTAGAAATCCCCCATTCCTGACCTATCTCTCCAGCTGGCTCATGCCATTCGCCTGCTCCTGGAATACACAGACTCAAGCTATGAGGAGAAGAGATACACCATGGGGGACGGTAATGAACTCTTCTGGTCAAACTTCTTCCTTGTTCCTGTCGATTAGTGCCTAGCAACCCGTTTCTAACCTCCACTACATTATCGGTGGACTTAGAATCTGCCTTTTCCAGAAACCTCCAGAGGGTGGGCTTGATCTTTCAATACGGAAGCCTGGAGGAGGAGGGGTGGGTCCCCCTACGCCTGCAGAAGTTAGATCACATTCCCCACATGCCTAAACCTCTGTAAGGCTTAGAGATCTAGGGCCACGGTCCCAAACATTCTTCATCCCTGGAATCATAGATTGTGAGACTGGGGGTGTGAGGCTGCAGATCCCTGGAAATAGGAGTGTTGGACACTAGGCTGATTTCTTTTTGTGTAATCTTGTCAACCACAGCTCCCGACTATGATAGAAGCCAATGGCTGAGTGAGAAATTCAAACTGGGCCTGGACTTTCCCAATGTAGGTGCAGGGAAGGGGAGGTGAGGGAGGGCATGGCGTTCCCACCTCATCTCCTCGCCTGGCTGAGGGGGGTTGGGATCAGTGCTTTTGCTCATCTGCTCCCATCCCTGGTGGCTGCACAGTGTTTCTGTGACGGGCTGTGTCCAGCTCTTCCATTCATTGTGCAGTGCGTTCATGGAGGGCTTCCCATGCTAGCCACACTGAGTGCCAGGCCCCATGGCCACATGTCTGTCTTAACTCAGGGAATTGAGTTTGGGACCTCATATCCCATCCGACTGTCCTTGCTTGCCCAAACAGCTGCCCTACTTAATTGATGGATCGAACAAGATCACCCAGAGCAACGCCATCCTGCGCTACATCGCCCGCAAGCACGGCCTGTGTGAGTGGGGCTGGCTGCAGGGTGGGGCATGGGGGACATCCTCCTTGGCTTCGCTGGGGTGGGATGCTGAGGGTGAGTGTGCTGTGTGCGTTGCAGGTGGAGAGACAGAGGAGGAGAGGATTCGTGTGGACATTTTGGAGAACCAGGCTATGGATGTCTCCAATCAGCTGGCCAGAGTCTGTTACAGCCCAGACTTTGTGAGTCTTACCCACCTTCCACACTGGGCTGGACCAGGCAGCATTTGGGTCAGGAGTCAGCTCTCGAAGATTCCCATCGGCACAGGTCTTATTTGCCTTTTGAATTTCTTAGCCACTTATCCTCCAGGATGTTTCCTGTGTTTTCACCAGCAGTCCCCATAATACTGAACTGTCAAATGAACACTCTTCCTTAGGCCCTACCTATGTTTGGGTGCAGTCCAGACTTCCCGGGGTGGACTTTAAGCTCCTAGAGAGTGAAGTCATGTCCGCCAGGTCGGTCACATCATTGCTGGTCATGAAATACATGTATACTCAAAGGGTTAGAAAAAGAAGTCCAAGATGAAGGACTGCCCCAGAGCCCTTTCCAACATCTCAAAGTGCTTTGTTCCACACCCACATGAGTCAGCATGATTTCTGTAGGTACTCAAGAGCAGCCTGAAGTACTTTCTCTCTCTTCTTTCCTTCAGTCTCGAATACTCCTCAGTTTATGGGGGAACTCAAGTATGTGTCATTCTTCTGGAACCTCTGGTGTGGACCTCTCACCTCCTCTGACTGCTTTTAGTTCTCACTTCTTTGATGTTGCCTGCCAAGTGCTCCAGGCACTCACAGATTTAGGTGTCAGGAATGATGATGCCTCATTGTGGATGGTGTTTTAGTCTTCTTCCACTTTCCATTGCATTTGAAGGGTGGGGTGAGCTACCATGGAGTCTAGTAAGGAAATGCTGATATGTTAAATCAAAGCCTGGACAGTGATTTGGTCACCATCTCAATGGAGATGGCTGCCCACCCCTGGCCATTTAGGACCATACATAGTACTGATGAACCCGGACACTGCCATGGTGACAGCTGTTTTCTGCTTCAGGAGAAACTGAAAGCAGAGTACTTGGAGCAGCTCCCTGGAATGATGAAGCTCTTCTCACAGTTCTTGGGGAAGCAGACATGGTTTGTTGGTGAAAAGGTAAAAGAGAAGAAGTTGGGGGTAATAATTCTTCCTAGGGGACAGAATTTCATGCCCCCTAATTCTTGGCCCTTTGCAGATTACTTTTGTGGATTTCCTTGCTTATGATATCCTGGACCTGCACCTTATATTCGAACCCAAGTGTCTGGATGCATTCCCAAACCTGAAAGACTTTGTGGCCCGCTTTGAGGTGATGCCCTGATCCCCCTCCATCTGGGCTGTCAGCTTTTCCCTGAGGTTTTCTTGGGCTTGGAGATGAAGTTCAGAATAAGTGGCTTTCTGCCAGAGTCTGTGCTCAACACCTTATGTCTATTACATACATTACATTACAGCGTTCCTCAAGGGTGGGCGGAATTCAGCCCCACTGCTCAGATAAGGAAATGTGAAACTGGAGAGGGTCACTTACCTACTCCAGGTCTGAGCACCAGCAGAGCTGTGTTGGGTCCGTTTACTTCTTGATCCTCAAGGCAGCAGTTAGTGGCTTCAGCCTGGGTTAGGAGGGCAGGTCCAAGGAGGATTCTGTGAAGTACCAGGATGTAGAGAGTAATTGTGCTGTGGATGCAGCCTGGGTTAGGAGGGCAGGTCCAAGGAGGATGCTGTGATGTAGCTGGAGTTTCTTTCACATCCCCCATGACTATGATGTACCAGGTTGTAACCAACACTTATACTTGATCTGCTGAATGCTTTGCTGAGACCTGTGTGGGGCCCCTGTTGGAGAATTCTACCCTGAAATGTGTGTCATAGGCTTTTCTCCCTCCTTTCATTTTTTCTTTTGAGTGTCCAATATACTTGTTGAATGTGAGATGTCACAATATACTTATTTTCACTTGTATTTCCTGATTTCTGTACGAGGCACATGTCATACCAGGGAAGAAAGGAAAAGGTGGTCCTTAGACCCATCTTGGGACCGACTGTATTGGATAGCATCTGGGATACCAGGCTGGGAGGTGTGTGTGGCACTACCCGGGTGCCAGGGAGCCCTCATTCACCAGAGACTACTTGTTTGATACCCACACCACCTAATTTATTAGAAATTTGGGGGTTGGAGACCTCAGTCCAATGGTGTTTCAGTCTGGAACTCATTTTTCTCTCCCGTTCCTTGTCTCAGCTAGTCCTCAGCATTTGGTTCAAACTGAGTGGCTTTGAGAAGGAAGAGGCTGGGGAGAGCTGAAGGCTGTAGCTTTAGGCTAAATGTGAACTTGGTCCCTTGGATACAAGCAGCTCTGGACTCTGTTGAACTCTTTAGAGATTTTCTGGGGGCTCGTTCTCCTGGTACAAGGCCAATAGCACATGTAACTGTCATTGAGGCTGCTCCCTGTGCCAAGACTGGAGACAGGATTGGTTGAAGCTCTGTACCAGGTGCAGGAGTTTGGTTTTCTCCTTAGGGAATGATTTGGGCGAGCCTGGCTTTTCTTTTCTGGTCTACCTGTATCTGTAAAGTTTGTCCTGGGCTTTGCCGAGACATTGGACGAGATAGGGGTCATCTGCCAATGTGTCCCTTTGTCCTGTGAAACCAGGCAATATGGAGTTCATGTATGCAAGAGGAGCATGTCTGTATAGATGGACTGGCAGGGTCTCTTAGCGAGACCAGGAAAGGAGTGCCAAGAGAGTATAGCCCTGGAGAGACGGAGGCCAGAGATGTGTGCCACTTACTAGCAGTGTGAGCAAGAGAAAGTTGACTGCCCTCTCCGGCCCAGAGCAAACCTACATTTTCTTTTTCTTTTCTGACTCTTAGGGACTGAAGAAGATCTCTGCCTACATGAAGAGTAGCCGCTTCCTCCGAACACCTCTGTATACAAGGGTGGCCACGTGGGGCAATAAGTAGGGCAGGAGGGAGAATGGGGAACCTGGGGCTCTGGGACAGTTGAACTTCCGGTAGCCCTGGCACTTCCTTCTTTCCATCTCCTTCCTGACCCCAGAATGTCACAGGTCCTCTTTCCTTTCACCCAGTCCCTGCCCTTTCAAGCCCAGGCTCCTAGGTTTCCTTCAGCCAAGTGTCCTTTTAGCGTGGTGACTGTCCCACTTGACAGTCTTGCCTGTCAGTTGCTGTGACATCGAGAAAAGTGGGGACTCTCAGAGCCTGGGCTCCCCGTGCCTGCCAGGAGTCTAGGGATGCCTGATGCATGAGGTCACTGCCCGGCCATGTCAGGTACCTACTGTGAGGTCTGAACCACACTGGCCCTGGCTGCTGCACTGCCGGTTTTCAGGTTTTCACTGCTACCTCCAAAGACTCCCTTGAGAGCTGGCAGAGTTCACAGGGATTCTGGTTGGATAAGTAGGGGTTTGAGACTTCCTGACCCTGTCTGATAGCCTCATAGCAGGCAGTTGCAGGAGGCTCTGCAGAGCTCAGAGAGCCTTTTGGAACTTGGGATCTCCTGTACTCTAGCATTACTAAGGCTTATCACGCAGGTCTCGGATGAGGACCCAGGCTGGGGGAGAGTCCCCAGCGGGAAGCCAGAATCCTCTCTGCCTCCCTTTAGTATGGCTGCATTACATCTATGTGTCTCCAGGATCCTGCCTCTTCCATCTCTGATGCCTTTGGAGTATCCTGTTCTGGTCACCAGAGATGGGGACCAACTTGGTTAATTCCTTCTCTCTGTGAGGCCCTGTTAAATAAATTTCTTCATGCTTTCATAGTTACAGGTGTCTTTTCCTATCACTTATACCAGCAGTACTTTGGATAGGTATAGAATTGTAGGGTGAGCTTTGGGTTTAGAAGCTCCTCTGCTTCAGAAATGGAGTGTTTCTTGTAAGAAGAGTCTTGTCGCTCTGGCTAGGATTCTTTTGCACATGCTCTATTTTGATACTTCAGATGGCCACCTTTGTCTTGAGATCTCCAAGTCAAGGCCTTTGTAGGGAACTGTACCCAGCCTGGTGCTTCTTCACGCCCTTTCCCAGCATAGGCCTCTCCCACTCAGATTTAAAATAAAGTTGCTCTGGGCTGTCAGGCTGCCCCCAAGAGGCGTTGAAGAAAAGCCACACCAGTTGTGAGCAACCCTCTTTTTGAGTTGTGGGTCAGGGTTGTCCGAGAGACTAGTTACAGGCTATAACACCAGTGTTTGTTGCCCCTCTAAGAAGTGGGAGTTAAACCCTGGCTGCTGAAGACACCATGCGCTTCAGACACAGGGAACCCTCTTCTCTGAGGACTAACTTTCATGGTGCCATAAGGAGCCATGCAAGCTTTCAAAGGAGGGAGGCAACCAGTAGTCCTCAGCTATGATGCCTGTGGACCACTGCAATGACCAGCATGTTGCAATAACCCTTGGGGTGCAGTAATGGCATGTGTGCCTTCATGGTAACCAACAACTCTATGATTGGGCTTAAGGCCTGTTCAACAAAAGGAAAAACATGCCTGAAACAGGAAATCTGTTGCCCAGGGCTAGTGAAGTTGTGGAGAACCTACCACTGCCGCCTTACTAAACCAGCACGATCCCTAGTTATACTCTAAATGTTTGTCCTTATAACTACAGAGAAGTGTAGTTTTCACTCCTCATCAAGAAACTTCTCTTTGCAATAGATGGAGAGCACTGCAGAAAACCATAACCAATCAAAACACAGAGAGCCCAATCCCACTGATGCCATCTACAGGTCAACTCCTACACGGATGGCTCAGAGATCACTGCAGAAGAGGGGGTGGGAAGGTTAAGAGCCAGAGGACCAGGGAGTCTGCTGTGAGGCTGTGTCTCCTAGGAACATCAGAAGCTACACCTGTGACATCCCACCAGCGTGGTTGCCTAGATATAAACTGAACAGGGACAACACCAACAGACATGCTAGAGTGGGCAGTGAGAAAGCTCATGAGGACTAAACCCTAGAAAAGAACTTCGGGCAGCTGAGGAACGCTGAGCTGGGAGAAACAGTCTTTCCCAGGGAAGAGCGTTCTAACTGGTCATCCAATACCAAATGGTCAGCCTATTTGGGGTTTGACAGCCTCTTATGCAAGAAACATAGACTGAGCATTTAGAATATATATTCATGTACTTAGAATATATACATACACACAAACACACACATGTGCAGCATTAATGAAAAAAGAAGCCATGGAATTTGAAAGAGGGAGGGGCATATGAAAGGGCTTGGAGGGAGGAAAGGGAAAGGAGAAATGATGTAATTATATTATCTGAAAAGATAAAAGAAATAATTAAAAATGGAAACAAAACTCCTTTCAACACTTTTTCATAAATCTTCCCTGTCTTTTGGAAGAAACAGCATTTGAACCCAAGGGCTGGCATATCTGGAGGGCACATGTCTGGCAGGAGTGGACCTATAAAATACGGTCTCAAAGATGGGTGGGATCAAAGAGGTGCCCTAAGAAGTGGAACCAAGCCTTGGGGCCTATGTGTAAGGTTTGGTGGATGCCTGGATTGATGGAGAGTGCTGATCCTGGGGAGGATGAGGCAGTTATTTAAGTAGAACCATCTGTTTTTGTCTGTGTGGCCCCTTTTTCCAGGAGTTACTCCCTCTCCTCTGGATGGTAACAGGGATGATAAGAGGCTGTCAAGCCCCAAATATGTCCTGTAGATCCTGTGGAGCTAGAGGCCAGTCCCCAGGCTACTGAGTCAGTCCTGGTATTGCCTATGGTCACTGGGTCCTTGAAGGATTAATGTTCCCAGTAATGGATTATGCTACCTCTGAAGGGAGCTGGAGGACCGCCAAGAGCTTGGCTATAAGGGGTCCATTGACAATGGGAGTGTCCTTGGCAAAGAGGAAGTTCCTTTCCTTCCAAAGGGCAGAATGAGTATGGGCTATTAAAAAGGCACATTTCGAGTTCATGTAGATGTGAGCCTATTGACTCCTAGTTATTTGGAGAGCTCTAACTCTAGTCAAGCTGATTAATTCAGCCTTTTGAGAAGAGATCTCCACTGGTAAGTGGGTTGCTTCAGCTGTTTTAGTGGAAGTGGCTACCACATAAGCTTCCGGGTGGTTTCCTGATATGTCTATAAGAGAGCTTCCATCAGCAAAGAGGGTGAGTTGGGGGTCTGTGAGGAGTTGGTCTAGGAGATCAGGGCAGGGTGAGCATAAGGCCTGTGCAGCCTCTGGGCAGGAGTGAGAGGGGATCTCAGAGGAGGAAGGGACAGGGAGGAGGGTTGCAGAGACCTGTGAGGCATTTAGGAAGAAGATGGGAGTCAGAAGAGAGTGTGGGGGCCAAGGAGAGGGTGTCCCCTAAGCTGAGATATCATGGCCAACTAAAGGTAATGGACAAATGGGTATGACTAGAAAGGAGTATGAGAAGACTCATCCTACAAGAATGCAGGAGAAAGACAGGGTCATAGGCAGAAAGGAGGGAGTCTCATTCACCCCATGACAGAAACTGGTAAGGGACCTGTGGACCCCAAGCGAGAGGTCAAGACAGAAAAGGTATCCCCTGTGTCCACCAGAAGGTGATGAACTTACCTGCTACCTGGAATGTGACCATGCGCTCAGTGAGGGTTATGGGAATCTCCAAGACTGGGTGCTGTCAGTCCTCCACCAAGCTGAGGAGCTCAAAGGCTGGAAGAGTCTCAGATGCCTGTGGTAGTGGTGCTAGACCTCTGTAGCATGGCATAGAGGACCAGACCACATGGGGGCATTCTGATTTCCAGTGACCAGGCTGCCGACAGACAGGGCATGGCCCTGTTGGCCGCTGAGGGTTGGGGCAGCATCAGGGCCAGTGGCCTTCCTCACTGCATTTGAAGCAGACTCCTGGTGGAGTTGACTTAACTGGACCCCATGGGATGGAGCCTTGTGGACTTTCTCTGTTCCCTCTCCTGGGGTGCCCATGGCCTCAGGCCAGCTGCTGAGGTGTGAGCTTGGAGCATAGTCTTCTGTTACAACGAGTCTGCTGGGAAGCCTCAGCTGCATCTCAGGTATTAAAAACCTTAAAAGCCATTTCCACTAATTCCTTTATGGGGATTTGGGGACCATCCTCAGCCCTTTTCAGTTTCTTTCTAATGTCTGATGATGACTGAGAAATGAAAACGGGTAGCTAGGACCTTGGCTCCTGCTAGGGAGGCTGAATCAAGGCGGGTATAGCAGTGAGGTAGGATCCTAGTATGGTAGGGTGGGAGAGCAGACAGAAATAACAGGGAGACCGGATCTGTTGCGGGTGGAGCAGGCAGGTAGGATGCCGGCATGGCCAGACCAAACGCCAGGAGAACCTAGTGCGTCTTTGGCAACAATGACAAGATAAAAAAGGTGAAGTGGTACCTTCTGGCGGGGCCTGCCAAGGTTGCCACCAAGAGAACACGTCATGACAACAGAGTTAGTGCAAGGGTGAATTAGGGAATGGGGAGAGTGAGGGAGTGGAGGCATGAGAGAGGCAGACAGACAGACAAACCGAGGGAATGGGGAAGAGACAAGAGGAAGAAGAGAGGTGGGGGAGGGGTGCCAGTGACTCGGGCAGCCCCGTCGGAGTGCAGGGTTCAGGGTTAGTCCCCTGGTGAAAAGATCTCTGAATCCACCCACAAACCCAGTCAACAAAACCTGGGCTGCTGAGCACTGGCTACAAAGGGAGCAACGGAAGTGCAGAACTCAAAAACCCTAGATAAGGGACTCAAACCATTTGTTTTGGGCATGTGATGTGAGACAGCCCCAATTTGGCTACATTTTGCAGCAGGCACCCCAGGGGGTGTTTAGACCCGGTGTTGCCCATTTCCAAGCCTGTGCCAGAGACTGAAGACTAAGGCGAGGTGTCCCCTCGCGATAACCTGGGGTTGAGTGGTGGGGATGGGGGTAGACTTTGGGAAGGACGACTCCTAACACAGAGGTCCCCTGGAACAGAGACTGTCTCTGCTCCAGAAATGGATTAGGCCTGCTGCTGCCGCCACTTGGCAGTGTGGGGTCCTTGACCCAAAAGAAGTCCTGACCCGGAAAAGGTACCCAGTACCTCTTTAGGTGCTGGCTGGGAAATGAGTGACTTATCCCAAGTCCAAAGTGGCTCACCTCTGGCAGAGAGAAAGGGAAAGGGAGAGGAGTCATCCCCCACATGGCCGGAGGACCCAGTCCACCTGGTGGGAAGGCTCAACTCCTCCTGGGGTTTCGGCGTCAAGATAATAGGTTTTCTGTAGCTCCATATAGGTTTCTCTGCCAATGCAGTAAGCCAGATCAGACCAAAACATAAAAGTAAAAGAACAACTCCCCGGGTGAATACTCCAGTTCCAGGGGTCAAGGTGGAAGAAGTAACACACCCAAACTACAGAAGGGAGCTTACATACCCTGTCTTCCACAAGCTGGATTTGTGCCCAAGCCTGGTCAAAGCTGAGCACCTTAGGTGGGAACTTGAGCTCCAGCAACTTCAGGGCAGGAGCTGCCACAGCCGCCAAGAATGCCCAACTAGGCTTGTAGGCTTTTCTTTCTTGAAGATTCTCTGAGAGGGTGGGGAAGAGGGGAGGCTTTCTGAATCATGCAGGGTGAGTTGGAGGTTCCAACCAAACAGGCTTACAGCATTGCCCTCCATCGGTCTCTTCAGCTTGACTGAGTTATGCCACTGACTCCCATGCTTCCTTGAATTGTAGAGATTCTGAAACTTCCATAATTTTTTTCATCCAGTTCCAATCATAAGTTACTCATATGTAATGCATTGATATCTGTTTGTTTTGTTTCTGTGGAGAACCTTGATTATATTTAGCAAACACAAAAATTAATTACAACTATGATAAAATAAGTCCATAAAGAAATAAAACACAAGACACAGCGTTTCCATTTCTTGTTGTTGTTGTGTTTTTTTCTATTTGGAACAGATTTGGAGGTTTAGAGGTGAGTTATCTTTTTCTGTCCAGGTAAGTCTCTCAGTTCATTAACAGTACTTCTTGGGGGAGCCCACAGGGAAACCATCTGTCTGCCTGCACATCGTGCCCAGCTCATTGGTAAGAGAGTGTCTGAGAGACTGACAAATGGGGGTGGGCATTAGAAAGGGGCGGCTGTGATGGGGACCCCATCATTGCTGGGCTGATGGTAGCCATCATGTACTAACATATTTAATTTGTGGCCTCCCTGTGTGGCATGGGTTTATTTTTTTCTTTTTCTTTTCAGGGTTTATTTATTTGTATTTTATGTATATGAGTGTTTCTGTTTGCATGTCTTACGTGTAAACATGAGTGCAGAAGTCTGCAGAGGCCAGGAGCGGGCATCAGATCCTCTGACACTGCCGTTATAGGCAGGAGTAAACCGCCTGGTATGAGTGCTGGGATGGTCATTCCAGTCACATTTTTTTTTTTTTTTGGTTTTACGAGACAGGGTTTCTCTGCATTGTTTTGGAGGCTATCGGTCCAGCCCGGCCTCGAACTCACAGAGATCCGCCTACCTCTGCCTTCTGAGGGCTGGGATTAAAGGCGTGTGCCACCACCGCCCCGCCCCAGTCACATATTCTTAAACAGTGAGCCATCTCTCCAACTATTGGCCCATCTTTTAAAACAGATTTATAATTTTTAACACACACACAAACATAAAATAATATGCATGCATAGGATACCATGTGGTGTTTTGTTAATTTAAATATTGAGTAATGTTTAAACCAGGCTAAGCATATCTATCCCTTAAGCGTGCATCACTTCTTTGCAGTGGAAACACTGAAAGTCCTTTCTTCCAGCTATTTGGATAGAGACGCTGAATCGCCATTGTCTATAGTCACCCACTGTGCAATAGCACATTAGAATGTCTTCTTTCTAACTGCAACTTAGGGCCCACTGAGTAACCTCTCTCTATCGTTTCTTCTGTCCTCAGCTTTGGGTGACTCCCATTCCTCTGAACCGTCTCCTCCTGTCTCCTCTGCCCACTCATGTTCCCCCTTTTCCTAATCCTCTTCCTCTTTTGATGCACGTGGCCATGCATCTCCCTCCGTCTGCCTTCTGCACGCTGGGATCACAGGCATGCAGTATACTGTCCAGCCGTATTCTCACCTTTATGAGATGAGCAGTTTTAGCTCTGCCTGAGATCAGGTGGGGCTCATCTCTCTGTGCCTGGCATATGCCACTTAGCTTAATGATCTCTAATTGCATCCATGTGTAACATATTGCAAGATTTCATTTAGAAAAGTTTTTATTATAATTACTAATGCATATTATATGAATTAATGGTTTCACTGTGGCATTTCCACATATGCATATATTGTACTTTGATAATTTATACTTTCCTTATAACTTACTGTCCTTTCTGTAGCCTTCCTTTGTAGCATGAATTCTAATTTGTTTAAATAGTTAAAGCCCAGAGTTAGATATCAGGGTAAAAACTGAAAGATCTGAGAAGTAAAGGAACCAGTCAGCAGAGAGACTTCTTACCTCTATCAAATCCTCAAACAGAATCCTCAGACTGAATGGGCCTAAGACCTGTCTCCACCTATCTTACATTCCTGTCTCCACCTCCCTAGTGCTGGGGTCAAAGGCATGTGCCTCCCAAGTGCTGGGATGAGAGGTGTGAGCCACCATCACCTGATCTCTTCAGGCAAGCTTTGTTAGAGCAAAAACACAATATTACATTTCCTTCCTCCCTAAGTTCCCTTCCCAATCCATTTTCCTCGTCTACTTTGTAGTAATCCTTTTTGTTTACTGTGTAAAGTTTACTGTACAGTTGTTGGAAGGTAGCAGAAAGGATAGTAACAAATTCCAAACTCAATCGAAAAGCTCTGGCCACTATGGTCTGTCCACCAGCAGATGGACACAGAGAAAGGATGATGGCCTCTGAGGTGCTGATGGCTGCTGCCTCCCATGCCTGGGCCAATGACTAAGATGAGTAAAAGCTGTTTCATGATGCTCTGAGTGGCAGTGTCTCAGTTCCATCTTGTGTGGTGGTCTTGCTGTCCATCCTCTGATGTCCTCAAACACCTGGGAGGCAAGGAGGAGTGGTCAGGTAGCCTTCAACAACACAGGCTTCTGGAAGCTTCTCTTCTGCAGCAGCCTCAGAAGGGAGGAAAGGCTGGTCCACAGGAGGACGTGACTGGGGTGGATGGGATACTTGCAAAACTAGGTCAGAGTAAAACCCTTCAAGGCAGAGCCTTCCATAAGCCTCTGAGGCTACTGCTTGGTCTGGCTGGGGGCAGTTGTGAGCCTGGTGTCGCAGCCAGGGGACCAAGAGGCCGTGAGAAGGAAGATGTGTTCAAAAGCACCCGGGTTTGGTCAGGACAGAAGTGGACTTTCCAAACACAGGGACAGCTTTCGGCACCCTCTCCCTGAAGTCTCAATGATCAGGGCATGGGCAGCCCATGATCACTTTCAAATACGGGGTACCTGTTTCCTTATGGGGGAGAAAACATGCACTATTCCTCTATCTGAGTCTGCCTTATTTCACTTAATACTTCTCCCCAATTCCACTTACTTTTCTGCAATGACAGTTTTGTCCTTTACGGATGACACTCCACAGTATTTTATTTAGCCTTTCATCCATTGCAGTGAACCTAGACTGAGCCCATAGTTTGGCTGCTATAACTAGTTTCAGTCAACACGGGTGTGCCATGATGAAGCAGGATTACATGACAGTCCTCATTTTTGGTTTTCTGAGGACCTTCCATACAGTTTTCATAGAGCTGTGCTAATTTGCACAGCTACCAACAGTATGGGACTATAGTTCCTCCACATCCTTGGCAACCATTTGTTGTTTAATTTTCAACTGCACTCTGACAGAGTTGAAGTAGAACCTCAATGTAGCTTTCATTTGCTTTTTCTTGATGACTAAAATTGTCAAACATTTGAAAAACACATTTATGGCTTACTTGCAGCATTTCTTTCATAGCATTTGCTCATTCATTATTTATTTATTTTATTGTTATGGGTCTTATTTTTATCCTTCTTTTAACAGGATTCCACTATATAGCCCGGACTGGAGTCAAGTGTGGGATCCTCATGCCTTTCCCCCCACGTATTGGGATTACAGACATGTGTTGTCGTGCTTGGCTGGGGTTTTATATCTTTTCATATTCTGGGGTTGGCAAGTGTCTTCTCCCTCTACCAAGAGTTTTCCTAGCTGTGTAGCAACTTTCTTTTTGAAGGACTCTCGCTTGCCAAGTCTTGCTTTTATTTTCAGAGCTATTGAACTCATACATTAAAGCCTTTAGTTTATTTGGAATTTATTTTCATACAGGATGAAAGACAAGGATCTCATTTCTATCTTTTGCATGTGACTATCCAGTTTCCCTAGAATTCTTGGTTGGAGATTTTTCTCTTTTTTATGGCCACACAGTATTCCATGGTACACATGTACCACATTTTCTGTATCTATCTGTCAGTTGAGGTTATTAGATGGCATCCATGTCTTGACTATGGTAATGTGCATACTCCTTTCATAAGAATTTCATTTCCTGTGGCTGTATACCCAGTATTGGCTGGTGCACATGGTAATGAAGGGAACCAGCAAAAGCACCTTGTCCTAAATACAGCCATTTTACTTCAGACTTCATTTTACCTGTAGGATGAAACAAAGTCCAAGTTCCCATGGGATTCCTAGGGGGACTAACCAGAAGCTAAACAACTTCCTCTCTAAGCAACAATCCCCAAAACATAATGCCTGTCTCTAACAGCAAAACGTAATGACAAAAAGTACAAATGAGTCTAACTGGTTGAATGTTGTGGGATATTTGTACACTGTGTGAAGATGTGTCACTGTGATTGGTTTAATAAAGAGCTGGATGGCCAATAGCTAGGCAGGAAGAAGTTAGGCGCAACTTCCAGGGACAGAGAGGACTCTGGGAAAAAGAAAGACAGAGTCATCAGCCAGCCAGAGAGGAAACAGGAGGTGCAAGGTGAAAGAGAGGTAACCCCATGTGGCAGAAGATAGATTAATGTAAATGGGTTAATTTACCTTATAAGAGCTAGTGGGACAAACCTAAGCTAAGGCTGAGTTTTTGTACTTAGTAAGGAGTCTCTGTGCTATTATTTGGGGACTGGCAGTAGAAAAGAAAGTCGGACTACAGTTGGACATTCTGTGTCAACTGACAAAGGCGGAACACATAGGGAAATCCCCTAGTCCCTGAATCGGACTGGTGAAGAGTGTAACTGTGACTTGACACAGGTTTATGATTTTGTGCTTAAAACCCTGCTTCCGCCCCTGTTTGGGGCTGCCAGGAGAAACAATGCTCCAAGTCTTTTCCTTGTCCTGCAGCTCTGATCGACCAGCAACTCTACTTATGTGGTGATTTATTAAAATCTTTGGAACTCACAAGTGTTGTCTCTCTCCTTCCTCATGGCACACAATGAACGGGGTGTTACATTAGCTCTATTTTGTTTTCGGTTTTGTGAAATAGGGTTTCTCTGTGGAACAGTTCTTGTTTTCCTGGAACTCACTTTGTAGACCAGGGTGGCCTTTAACTCACTGAAATCCACCTGCCTCTGCCTCCCGAGTGCTGGGATTAAAGGTGTGCACCACCATCACCAGGCATAGTAGCTCTTCTTCTGATATTTAGAGAAACACTGGATTGTGATAATTTACACTCTTGTCTGCAGTATCCAAGAGTTCTCTTCTGTTCATGTTCTCACCTGCCCAGATACCTTTGTTCTGTTTGATAATACAAATTCTTACTGGGAAAGGTGTGTCTTGTTTGGTTTTGCTTTACATCTTCCTGGTACTCAGGGATCCTGAATATTTCTCACGCATCTACACGTTGTGTGTGTGTGTGTGTGTGTGTGTGTGTGTGTGTGTGTGTGTGTGGCTCTGAGTTGCCCAGCTTAGCAGAGCCCTGCGTGCCATCTGGTATCTATGAAACGTTATACAGGACAGCGAGCACTAATCTCTCTGCTTGAGGCAACTGTTTCATTCTGGTTCAGCTATCCAGAGCTACCCAGGGCCAAGGCAGGGAGTTAATGGTGAAATATGAGCAATGCCAGGAAGATAATGAACAGTGTTGCACTTTGACTGTCAAGACTGTCTCCAACTGTACTGCCATCTCCCTGTGGACACAGCTGACTAGGGAGGCTCCGGCAGTCCAGTCTAGGCAGCTAGCCAGTCCAGCCCTGCCATTGGCTTCTGAGTGTCTTCGATTGTTCAGGGACAATCCACAATGTGGCTGGGTTGAATTTTACTTCTCCCTGCTGGTGGGTCCCTGGATCTTACTCCTGTCCGTCCTCTTCTTGGAATGTGTGGAGTTGGAGAAGGGTAGGGCAGTGCTCCAACTGGAAACTGCAGCCAGTCCTGTGTCCCTCTGCCAAGAGATCAATCAGAAGGCTGGTAAAAGAAAAGGCCCTGGTCCACCTGCTGGAGACTCATACCAAATCCATGGAGCTGGGTTACTGGGACATATGGGGATGAGTGAGGGGCTGTAGGAGAGTGGGAAATACCTAGGAATGGATCCTAAAACATAGATTTAGTTCAGAAGTTGTTGGAAAGCCTTGCCTGCCAGTTTAAAGACTAGAGATGGTTCCTGTGTGACCTGTGTGTGATGTGTGTAGAGAGAGGTGGTTGTTAGAGTAAGGTGGAGGCTGGGTTTCACCATCTCTGACGTGACTGGGTCATGTCTCACAGCTGGCTCACACTGTCCTCCTGCTTCTGGGATGCACAGACAAGCTATAAGGAGAAGAGATACACCACGAGAATAGTGATTATAGCCTATCTGTCAGACTTTTCCCAATTTCTACCCATCAATGCCCAACAAACCATGCCTGGCCCCTGTTGGGCTCTGCAGGCCTCCTCTAGGTGGAATTAGAAGGTGCCCTTCCAGAAAATCTCTTTGAGATTGGTCTTCTAGTGTAGGGCAATGGAAAAGAAGGGTTGGGTTCCCTTATAGTCGGACCACATTCCACATTAGAGGGTGCTTAAGCCTGTATAAGCCTTAGTGAAGTAGGACCACAGGCTATTATGGAATATTTGTTTAACTATGCAAAGATGTTTTGCATTTGTTTAATTATGTAAAGATGTGTTGCTGTTTTACCTTGTCTGCCTGAGGCACCTGATTGGTCTAATAAAAAGCTGAGCAGCCAATAACAAGGGAAGAGGTATAGGCAGGACTTCCGGACAGGGAGAGTAAGTAGAAGGAGAAATTTAGGCTCAAGAGAGAAAAGAAGAAAGAAAAAGACACACCAGGGAAATGCCAGGGGCCAGCCAGACAAGAGAAAGCAGGAACGTAGGACAGAATGAGAGAAAGGCAAAAGGCCCTGATACAAAACGCAGGCGAATTAAAAACAGGTTAAATTAAATTAAAGAGCTAGTGTAGCAAGTCAAAGCTAAGGCCAAGAGTTGCTGTGTCTTTATAGGGAGCTGGTTGGAAACCCTGACTCCAGCAGTCCTTGGAAGCACTCTCTCTTCATACCTGCAGCCTTGGAATGTGAAACAGCTTGAGGCTGCTGGATACTGCTTCAGGGATTCTTGTCCTTGGTTTTTTTTGGGAGGGCCCTGGAAAAGGGAGTGAACCCAGGGGATCTTTACATCTTTTTGTCTGCCACAATGCCTGACTATGACCAAAGCCAGTGACTGGATTGAAAATTCAAGCTGGGCCTGGATTTTCCCAACATAGGTATGGGGAAGGGGAGGTTTGGGGAAGGCATGGCGTCCTCAGCTGGGCGAGGGGTTTGGGATCAGAGCTTCAGCTCTCCTGATCCCATTCCTGGTGGCTGCACAGTGTTGATGGGCTGTGTCCCAGCTCCACATGTCTTCTGTCCTAACACTTCCATTCGGGGTGCACTGTGCTGTTGGAGGGTTTCCTATGTCAGCCACTCTGAGTGTGGTCACAGGTCTGTCTTAACACAGGGAAGGAATTCAGGAGCCTCATAGCCTATCTGAATGCACCATCTTGTAACTGATGGGTCACAAGATCACCCAGAGCAACGCCATCCTGCGCTACATCGCCCGCAAGCACGACCTATGTGAGTGGGGCTGGCTGCAGGGTGGGGCATGGGAGACATCCTCCTTGACTTGGCTGGGAAGGGATGCTGAGGGTGAGTGTGCTGTGTGCGCTGCAGGTGGGGAGACAGAGGAGGAGAGGATTCAGGTGGATATTCTGGAGAACCAGGCTATGGACACTCGCATGCAGTTGGCCATGGTTTGCTACAGCCCTGACTTTGTGAGTCCCACCACCGCTGAGCTGGACCTCACCCTGTACTCTTGTCCCTAGAATCCACTAAGGCCCAGTTTGCTACTGGAGTCTCTTGGTGCTACTCATTGCACAGTGTTTGAAACTGAGACAGGGTAACCCTGGCACCCAGTGTGCCAAATGGAAATTCCCAGTCATGCCTCCTAAGTCTTAAGATCCAGTCCAGACTTCACAGTGGAACTCCAGCCCTGATAGTATAGACAGAGTTCAGAATGCTCCAGTTCCAACTGCTGGTTCTGTCCCGAGCCGTGTCACCTGCAGTGTCTTAAAGCAATGCCACATCTGCCACACACACCCTCACACGTGAGGAGAAGAAACTGGGCTGGGGGACACTGTCCTCCCAAAAGGCTTCCCAGAGCTGTGTCCCTGATCCCACAGAGATAAGCAGGTGTTCCCAAAAGCAGTTCAGTTGCTGAAGGCCTTTGATCCTCTTCCTGCTTCCCTTGTGCTCTCAAATTCATCTCATCTCTTTGGAAACTGTACCAAAGTCCTCAGCCTCACCCCCAGAAGGTAGAACACTGTTCTCTGGGTGTTTGCTTGTTTGCTGCTGCCTCATGTGAGTTCAGAGTTCACAGCCACGTGCCCACAGCTGTCTTGGGTCTGATGCACAGTGTTGGTAGAGACAAGGGGACAGAGTTGAATCCTGTTGTGTTGTTACCTAACAGCAGTCTAATCATGGTGATGTTCTAACTAAATGCCTGGACTCCAGTAGGCTCAGGTTTGGCGAATGTGGTGCTGGCAGGCTTTGACCTTTCCATCCCTCTCCCTTGTAGACTAAAGCTAGCCATCAAGGTCTATTCCTTTATTTGGATATTTTCTTGGGTCAGATCCCTTCTTGAGGCTGACTATCAATGTCCAACAATTAAAAGCCCCCTCTCTTCACCTAGTTAACATGGCCAATCAAAATATACCACCACACACTAGCCCATTCTAACGCAGTCCTCCAATTTTCCTCTCCTTGGAAACCTGCAGGGTCATCTGCTGCTGTTTCTGCCTGAGTCAGAGAGCGGCCACTCTAACTTTTCTTCCCCACTTAACAAAGGATCTCTCTGTGAAAATGGGTGTTTGGGCCTGGTTCGTGCCTAATCCGGGATCTGGGAGGAATCCCCCATGGTGCAGGGTCCCCTTTAGCCACTCTGAGATACAAGTCTGAGGATGGTTACATCGCGCTGCAGGGGAAACAGAGGCCAGAGTACTTAGAGGGCATTCTTGAGAAGATGAAGCTGTCCCGTGAGTTCTTCCGGTTCACCCCTGGTTTGCAGGGGACGAGGTATGGGTGAGGGAGGGAGGCTGCTGAGGAGCCCTTTCCAGGTCACCAGTTTTCAGTGCCTGCATCCTCAACTTCTTGCAGAGGCCCTATGTGGATTTCCTCACTTATAATGCCTTTGACCAGCACTGTGTATCTGAGAGCCTGGATATGTTCCCAAACCTGGAGAACTTCACTCCCATTTTGAAGGGATCTCCCTCCTCCTTCTTTTTGGATAGTCTTCCCCTTTCCCCTTCCCACAATGCCTTGGGGATGGAGAATAATTGGCATTTATTGAAGGCTGGGCCTGAGTTCAAGTCTTACATCTACTGAATGAAGTTTGTCACTACAGCACCCTATATAGGGGAAGAATTACTAGTGTGATTGGACAGATATGGAGAGTGAATACAGCCTTGAGTGGTGCTGGTTCCTGCAGCATATAACAATCCCTACACTCTGTTTCTTCTATATCCCTGATTTATGTCAAAGGGAAAAGCCATGGGTCAGGGAGTGTAGAAGCAGCCAGCGTCAGGAGGGCAAGGTACTTTCCCAGCTAGTTCTCATCACAGATCCAGGCTGCTCACCCTGGAGATCATGTGAGCAATCTGTATCGTACTGTAAAACTGGCTGTGCAGTGCAGGGGGAGAGTGTGGGAGGCTGTACTTCAAGGCCAGCCAGGCCTGCCCTCTTGGGTACAGGCAGCCCAGGAACACTGACTTATCCATAGCTTATCTAGGCACTCAACTGGAAAGATGGCACACAGCAATTGTCTTTCTGTAAGGTCTCCACTAGCAGGGCTGGGAAATCTAGGATGGACACACTGAGTGTGCATCCATCTACCAGGCTTCGAAGTTTAGATTTTCTGCTTCAGGAGAGTGATCAAGGCTGTGCCTTATCTCCTTGCTGGTTTCCCTATCCCTGTCCTCATTTAGTGAGTATTTACTGAGGTACTAGGTGAGATGTTTGCTCCCTTCCAAAGTACACTGGCACGGTAGCGGTCCCTTTGCTCTGTTGGGTCTCTCCTCCATGTGGAAATGCAGGCAAGAAGGAGCCTGCTGATGAAAAAGCAAAAATGACAAGCAATTTCTTGCTTGGAGAGTGAACTAAGAGATCCAGAATGAAAGATGCAGAGCCCCTCCCTGTGTAGACAAGGGCATAGACTCTTGCCTTTCTAGCTGTGTGAGCAAGAGGGAAACATTTTGTCTCTGTGTGCTGCTCACACACAGAAAGAACAGCTGCCTCCTTCCTAGATCAACCTTTGCAAGACCTTTAGAACCCAAAATAAACTAAGCCCTGGGGGCAGATTCATGGCCACCCTGCTGGCTCTGGCTCTTAGGCTCAACTGGGTCCTTTTTTCCCAGCCCAGTTCCCCTCCCTCCCATTTGCCTTTCCTCCATTTCTTCTTCCCAGTCCTTCCCTCAGCCTGGATTTTCGTTTCTCTAGTCACTTGGGTTCTCTATTTCTTCATAATTTCCACCTCCTATTCCTTGTCTATGTTCTGCAACGAGACGGCTCCCTGTTTGGAGGAATTTATCTGACTCCAGAATCCACAGTATGGCTTGAGAAACCAGACCTGCCTGTGTGCTGGCGCTGGTCCTCAGAGTGAGCAACTGAGCCCTGACTGATCCCCAGTCAAGTCTCAACCACATTTGTTCTGTGTCTGCCAGGATTCCCAGCACTGACTGCTGACTTGGTTAGGCAGTCTTCATTTGTTCTCCACAGGAGGGCCTGGATGATGGGGATGCAGGAACTGTGGATCATTTAAGATCATTGATGCCCCTGGTCTGTGTCCCTATGTTCTTCATCCTGGAATTCTTACAGAAGAGGTTTCTTTCTTTGAACTGTTCCATCTTGGTGTGGCTGACAGGGCTCTCAGCACATGGTTGATGAATGGAAAATTTGGAATAGGAATGGATCATCTCCAGAGAAGTTTGGCCAGTCCATACAACCAGAGGCAGGGCTTAGAGCTCTGGAAAGAAACATCTTATCCCGAGGCATTAAAGTAACTTGTCCCTGCAATGGTGCTGGAGTCAGAGCCAAGAGGCTCTTGCAGCTCATCAGGCTCAGTAAGAGGCTGCGCTGCCTGTGGAAGAGCATGGCTGGGGATAGGCCAGCCTGGTGTGCTGGGCCCCAGTGCCACCCAGCGTATGCTCAAAAAGCTGTGGGCATTTTGCACCAAGTCACCCATGAAGGACTTGGGCACATTGCAGAAGCACGCACTGAGCGGGTTCCTCTGCCAGTGGCTGGATCATAGATTCTGGCCTTTGTCAGGCAGAGCCTGTGACCTCCCTGTACCAGGCAGCATCCTGGATGAGATCCCTGAGGGGTGTTGACTTCATACCCTCTGCCTGCTGCTGCCTGCTGCAGTTAAGAAGCTAGCAAGCACAGGCTTGCAGAAAGAAATGAGGAATCAAGAGATACAGGTCGTAAGATAAAAATTCATAGAAGTGAAATGTTCATTGGATTTGTAAGTTCACATTATTTCAGTCAATGTTTGTTAAATTTTAGCTAAAACACAAAGAAGAAAAATTGGAAAGGTTGTGATGAGATCAGGCGTGACTCTGATAAAGTTAAGCAGGCAAATAAATTACTACACTGCACGAAAGTGGACATGGACCCAGAAGAGAAGTTGGCAAACTTTCCCCATATGGGGCCAGTATTTAGGCCTTGCAGGCCGTATTCTCTCCAATGTAGCTCTTAATTCTGCAGCTAGAATGGAGAAGCAGCAGTAAAGCACTGGCCATGGTGTTGCAGAGGCAGAGGCAGGAGGGTCTCTGAGTTTGAGGTCAGCCGGTCTACTTAATGAATCCCAGGACAGCCACTGCTATGCAGAGAGACCCTGTTTGAAACAGACAATCAACCAACCAACCAAACAAACAAAACCCCAACAGCGAAAACAGCAAAGCACAAGAAAATTAATGTGTCCCCCACAAAATTCACAAACAAGTAGTTACAACACTAGAAAATCATTGGATTTAAATGTGGGCAAAAGACTTGAATAGACATTTTTCCAGATAATATATACAATCCTCAATGACCAATGAGCATATAAAAACTTTTTAACATCAGCCTGGCAGTGGTGGCACACGCCTTTAATCTCAGAACTCAGGAGGCAGGCAGATCTCTGTGAGTTTGAGGCCAGACTGGTCTACAGAGAAACCCTGTCTCAAAACAAAACAAAACAACCCCCCAAAACAAACAAAACCCCCCAAAATTGTTCAACCTCATTAATTACTAGAGAATTGTGACTCAAATGCACAGAGAGATGTCAGTCCACTCACTGTCTTACTTAGTTTCTATTTTCATGATAAACCACCGTGACGGAAAGCAACTTGGTTGTAGGGAAAAGCTCATTTGGTTTACACTTCCATACTATAGCCTGGGACTCAGGGCAGGAATTCAAGGAAGGAACCTAGAAACAGGAACTGGAGCAGAAGCTGCGGAGGGAAGGAGTGGTGGATACTGACTTGCTCCTCATGGCTTGTTCATCCTGCTTTCTTGTATCATCTAGGACCACCTTCTCAGGGGGTGACACCCCCCCATGAGTTGGACCCACCTACATCAATCATTAAACAAGTAAGTGTATTGCAGACTTGCCTATAGGCAAGTGCTATGAAGGCATTTTCTGAATTGAGAGTCCCTTTCTCAAATGACTGTAGCTTGCATCAAATTGACAATATACTAGCCAAAACACTTACTTCACCGTGTGTGTGTGTGTGTGTGTGTGTGTGTGTGTGTGTGTGTGTGTGTGTGTGTGTGCAAGGGCTGTGGTGATGGAGTCCTCCTCAGTGGCTGCTCATCTTTCTTTGGGACATTTCTGAATCATCCCGGGCCCTGAACTGGGGTGAACCAGATTGGATCAGGTCTCGCACCTTTGGGTTTCTATGAACCAACACCTGTTTCCCTTTTAAATTTATGTAGGTACTTATATTCTAGGTAGTTTCCCATGTTGGTGTCTTCAGTTCCCAGAGAGTAAAGTCTATCCTGAGCCCTCTCTACCTCTGGCCTTGGCCTGTGCCAAGGGCTCTGGTCCAACTGATTTACACTATCAGTGCATTTCTGGCTCAATCAATAATTTCAGGATGGACTGTCACGGAACCCTGGATTATGAACTCTGTGTAAGCCTCTCCCAGTGCAGTCTCTCTTATGTCCACAAAAATCAGCAAATTTTCCTAATAGGTAACGCAGAAAACCCTGGCTTGCCTGTCAGTCTGCTGCACTTGTATGTAATAGGTTTCTGTACCCTGATAATAGATTTCTCTGCCAACACAGTAAGCCAGATCAAGCCAAACTGAAAATGTAAAAGAACAGGTTTATTTTTAGCAAAGCAACTCCTGGGTGAGTCCTCCAGTCCCAGAGATTGAGGTGGGAGAAGGGGCAGGAGAAATCACTTGCTGGAATAAAGCAGGAAGCTTAAATTCCTATAGGCGAGGGGTGATGATGTGTCCGCCACAAGCTGGGCTTGTGCCCAAGTATGATACCCTTTAGGTGGAGACTTTAGGGGAGGAACTGCCAAGAATGCCGTGAATATGGGAATGAGTATTTTGGAGCCTTTCCTGAGATTCTCTGAGAGAGCAAGGTTTGGAGGGACAGGAGTAGGGCTTTTACAGGAGTGAGCTGGAGGTTCTGCCAAGCAATGTGCAATGCTGTCCTCAGGGTCAAAAGGGCCCATGTTCTTCTCCTTCCCTCCTTTAAGCCGCAATTATTCCTCTACTTTATAGAAATCTTCCCAATGCTTACTTCATTCTCCTGATATCTTATGGGGTAAAGCTCTTGACGTTTGAGGAACAATTTCAGTTCCTTGTTCTTTCAGTCTGTCTGTAGCTGGATACCGTCAGGTGTTCACAGCCTTGTGAGTTCAACCTACAGAACAGAGTTAGCATCAGTGGCAACAGATTGAGGGACAAACTTTTTACCTTCTTTTTCATTTTGTTATGCTGCCTTCCCTTTTTCAGATGCAAATATTGTTTCTAAAATTTTTTATCGTGTGTGTGTGTGTGTGTGTGTGTGTGTGTGTGTGTGTGTGTGTATGCACATGCTTATGGGTACCCTAAGAGGCAAGAAGAGATGGTCAAATCCTTTGGAGCTGGTATTACAGGTGGTTGTGAGCCATCCCATGTGGGTTCTGGGAACCAAACTCTGGTCATCTTCAAGAGCAGCAAGCGTCTTCATAGCTTAGACATCCCTTCAGTCATATTGTTGTTGAAACACAATATATCCTGTGCTGGCCTTGAGACCACTATGTAGCTCAGGCTGACTTCAAACTCACTGCAATGTTCCTAGCACACCCACCTGCATGCTGGCATTACAGGTATGCGCCAGAATGGCAGGCTGACAATACTGTTTGCAAAAAGAGGTGGAGCTTTTCTGTCCTTACTTCCTGGTCCCAAGTAATCACACAAAAGCTTATATTGATTACAAAATGTTCAGCCTTTAGCTCATGCTTACTACTGACTGACTCTTACAACCTAAATTAATGCACTTTTATTCATCTACATTTTGTCACACGGCTCGTGGCTTTACCTGTCTTCTAGCACATCTTGTCCTCTGGCAGCTAGCTTGCATCTCCCCCGACTCCGCCCCTCTTCCTCTCTGCTTTCTCAGTTTGGCTTTCCTGCCTAATCTTATTCTATCTTGCTGTAGGCCAAACCAGCTAGATTATCGACCTCGTCACATTGCACAGAAGGGTTATCTCTCAGCAACTGTGCTTTTATTTGACTTCCCATCACCTTTATAGGCTTCGGCTTCACTGGATGTCCAGTCAGGACTGGTATGCTAACTTGACCATAATGTAAGCCCAGGCTCAGGAAAATGGCTGCTCCTCCTGCCCATTTGGGTCCTGCATTGCCCTGAAAGGCAGTCCCCTCTGCCTGCAAGCTTGTGCATGAGAATGATGGCAGCTGTCTTGGTATCAGGGGAAACAGAAGCCAGAGTACCTGGAGGCCCTCCCGGAGAAAACAAAGATGTTATAGTTTCTGGGGAGTAGCCATTGTTTTCCAGGCACAAGGTAAAAAAGGAAGAGTGTAGCACTCGCTGCCATGATGGCCTGAAAAATCTCTCTGAGTCTGTGAACCAAACACATGTCTGGGGGTCAATGAGGGTCTCTGAGTCTGTGAACCAAACACATGTCTGGGGGTCAATGAGGGTCTCTGAGTCTGTGAACCAAACACATGTCTGGGGGTCAATGAGGGTCTCTGAGTCTGTGAACCAAACACATGTCTGGGGGTCAATGAGGGTCTCTGAGTCTGTGAACCAAACACATGTCTGGGGGTCAATGAGGGTCTCTGAGTCTGTGAACCAAACACATGTCTGGGGGTCAATGAGGTGGCTCAGACGATTAAAGCACTTGCTGCCCAAGCTGACGAGCTAAGTTTGATTCCCAGGACTCACACAGTGGAGGGGAACTGACTCCAGTAAGTTGTTTTCAAAGTATTTGTGTGCTTTCCTCCCAATAAACAAGAAAAATCAATTAATAAGGACATAAACACATTAAAGAAAACCTTCTCCTCTTGTGCGTTGTCTATGTCAGATGTTCACATCACAACTATGAGGAAATTAACTAATACAAGTTCTGAGACACAGATGGTCCGCAGAGTCCCAAATCCAGTCAGCGCCCCCTGGGAACCACTGACCGTGGGGTGGCTGTGGTTGGTGCTAAGTCTGAAAGAACCTGGTGTTCTTTCTCAAGGACTCCATCTTGAACATCTTGTGGTAGGGTAGTTTCTCTCTATCTCTTCCTTCATGTTAGAGTGTGGATCTGAATTGTCCCTTGTTCTGGTTCGTTTTATGTCAACTTGACACAAGCTAGAGTCATCAGAGAGGAGGGAGCCACAACTGAGAAAATGCTTCTCTAATATTGGGCATTTTCTTAATTAGTGATTGATAGGGGGAGGTCCAGTCCATTGTGCATGGTGTCATCCCTGGGGTGGTGGTCCAGGGTTCTAAAAGAAAGCAGGCTGGGCAAGCCTTGAGGAGCAAGACTTCCACGACTTCTGGTTCTTGCCCTGTTTGAGCTCCTGTGGTAACTTCCTTTGATGATGAACAGTGATGTGGAAAGTTAAGTCAAATAAATCCTTTTCTCCACAGCTTGATTTTTTGGTCCTGGCATCCCTCAAAGATCTATGCGTTGAATGAAGACATTGTCTTCAGTGTAATAGTATTCAAGGTGGGCCTTTGAGAGGTGATCATGATGCTAACCATCAATGTGTAGTTGTGGATTAAAAACAGGCTGCTGAGAGATAGTAGAAATCCAAGGGGGTGTAATGGGAGGGAGTAGCTATTAGATGTGGGTAAGCCTGAGGGCACATTACAACCTTTCTCTTTCCCCTCCCCCTGCTTCAGGGCACCATGTGGTGAGCAGCTTGTCTCTGACACCCACTTGTTACCATATGTTCTTCCCCATCGTGAAGCCAAGAGATCGTGGACTGAGACCTCTGAGACCGTGAGACACAGTAAATATTTCCTCCTTTAGGCTGATTTTCTCTGTTACTTTGTCTTAGTAGCAGACACCTGACTAACAAGGACATTCCCGTGTAGCAGTGATTCTCTGTGAATGGGACATACTCTCCTTCATTGTCCTCTGTATGAAGCATGGTGTCAGGCTCAGTGGGACAGGGAAAGATGTCCTCATCCTGGGACTGAGGGTATCTCAGAGAAAGAGAGAGAGAGAGAGAGACAGAGAGAGAGACAGAGACAGAGAAAGGGAGAGACAGGGAGAGGGAGAGGGGAAAGGAGGCAGGGACAGAGACAGAGACAGAGAGAGATAGAGGGAGACAGAGAGATCCTAGACTCTGATGTACACATGGTTTCTACTGGGTACTGGAGCCTAGCCTGGTTCTCATCTCACAGACAACCATGGGTCACTAAGAATCTACGTTTTGACACCCACAACCTACGTTAGTAGATTTTGGAGTTGGAAGTGTTAGGGAAATGGTTATTTCAGCCTGGAGTCTGTTTTTCTGCCTCACACTCATCAAGTTACACGCTTTTTTGGCTAGTTATTATTTGTAAGAGCTAGCACGACTGTGGGGAGAGAGGATGGTTGGTGGAGGGACCGTAACGCTCAGTTCTGTGCTTACGGCTGGCTGCAGCTTCCAGGAATCCCAGGTTGTCCTTGGACCCTTTAAAACTGTTCTCCACTCACAGTCCTGAGAGAAGGCCTGGAATACACACATAGCTGTTATTCTCACTGGTCTGCTGGGGATGGGTTAGTTTTGGCACAGTGAGGCTGACCTCGGGCACCAAGTGGAGAAACTGGGACTTTTTGTTCTCAGGACCTTGATTGCATCCCTGATGAGGTTTTCCTTCTGGGTCTGCTGGCACTGTCCCTTTCATCCAGTTTTTGCCTAGTCATAGGGTACGGTCTCTTCTGTCCTGCACCGATCTGTTGGATTCCTTTGTCCTGTGGGAAGTTCGGGTTGTGTGCTACAAGGAGCTTAGCTGTGAACCAGGGACATGTCTACACATACAGGCAGAGATTGATGGGCCCCTGCAGGAGGCCAGGAGGCATGAGCCCAGGGTCCTCACAGAGTGGCACCCACAGAGCTACTCTGAACTGGGCCCTGTCCCACTGACGAGTTTTGCAAAAAGAAGGAAGTTGATTAAGCATTCTGGACCTCAGGTTTCCTTCTGGCAAGCAGACATGGTCAGACTGATTTTGCAGGACTCCTGAGCGGGGCCCATGCCTGTATTTTGATCTCTAGTGTGTACAGAGCGTCTTGCAGAGGGTCTGGCTCCCACCTCCGGCCCCAGCCCTTCTGTTAGTCAACATGCCCTTCCCCTCCCTCTCACTATTGACTCTCCCATGCTTTGTCTAAGCAGTTTTTACCAAGATACAGTACGCTGTCTCTGTGACGCCTCAATGGGGATTTAGGCATGGACTAGACAACGATTTACAGCCACCATCACCTTGCTGCCTTCCGCTGACCATTCACACCAGACCTGAGAGCTGTTCATGACAACTGAGATAACATGTTAAGTGTTAGGCTGGTATTGTAACTTTGCACAGCCAGTTTCTGAAAAACAGTCCATGAAAAAAATTACCATTTTGTGCATTTAGTATGCATTTAGTATGTATTATTACCTCACTCAGGTCTTAATCTTTGAAATCCCTATTCCGCTGTATGTGTCAGATACAAGTTGATTGTAACATTAACGTTGCATCTATGGAAAACATGTTTCTCCAATATTGAAATCATTTGTTTAGATGTATACATCTTTTTTTTTCTGTCTCCTGATGATATTAACTTGGAATCTTCCCTGCCCCCGTGTAGAGGCGAGGTCTTATATCCCAGGCTGGGCTAAAAGTTACTGTACATATCGCTGAAAGATGACCTTGAACATCTTCCAGCCTCTTCCATCTCCTGAGTGCTGAGATCACGGTAGGTGCCATGCTGTTGGTCTGTGATTTGCTTGAGACTGAACCCAGGCTTCTGGGCAAGCTGGGCAAGCCTTTCACCGCTTGGGCCCCTTCTTCAGGACCACAGTTTCCTTCTGCACTTTATTTTCTTGTTGGAGCTATGCTCTATTAATTTTGCTAATGCTTTGTGTTATGATTGCTGGGTTCTTGTACACAATGAAGAACATTTTAGTATTTTTTTCTTCTTTGTGCAATTTTGTTTGTTTACCACATTTTCTATAGTTTTATTTCACAGTAAACTTGGCTGCTTTTTGGCCTCTTTGAAACCTTAGTGCATTTAAACTCAAGTTTTGTTTCTTTCTCTTTTATCTTCATCTGTTTCCTCTGTTCCCTCTGTCCCAACAGTCCTCCCTCCCTGCCTGCCTCCCTGCCTCCCTCCCTCCCTGCCTCCCTCCCTCCCTGCCTCCCTCCCTCCCTGCCTGCCTGCCTCCCTTCCTTCCTATCTTTTTGATGGATCTGGGCTTATACCCAAGGCCTCATCCATGCCACACAGTTGCTTCCCTGAAGCTACATCTAACTCTGTGAAAATCCACTGGGTAGGGACAAGGTGTGAAGATGGTTTTGCTTTCCTAGGGTTTTAATCCATCATCATCTCAGATTGTCTGTTCTCTGCTCGGTGGTGACAGGCAGCACAAATTCCCTCATTCTGGATTTATATCCCCAACCCTTTACTCAGTTCTTACTACCACAGGGATGTGCGACATTCTGTGTCTCACCTCTGAGCTGCCATGTTTGTGACATGGTGACATTCATTTTATTATTGCCTACAGAAATGAGAAAATATTATGCATCTTCGCTTTTTCCTGAGTTTATCCAGAGAGCTTCAATGAGGCAGAGAAAACATCCTTTGTTTGTTGGTACTCATTTCTCCCGTAGTCTATAATAAATTCTGAAGCCAATATCTGTAGAATTCTGTGAATTTGCATTGACAAGGTTAGATTGTCACCCATTAGACTGGAAGGAATTATGGATTCCATTTCAGATGTCAAATTCCCTCCAATATGTTTACACTGTTCATGCACAGTGTCCTTTTGAGTTGCCAGAACTGGCTGTGCTGTGAACTTGTGACTGAGCACAGAGACAGCCAGAGGATCAGTGATGAACACTGGGATCACATTCTCCAGGACAGCACAGTCCTGTCTTCAGTACCTGTCCTTGTCCCCAGTCCCCACTGCTCCCTGTTGCCTTTCAGAGACCTCCCTCATTCAAAGGGACGGTGATCTCAGACTCTGGGGACCCTGCATTGAGGACTTGTTCCAGCCCTTTCCCTGTCTGCACAGCTGGTCTCTCCTCTGAAGGGCTCCAGGACTCTCCCTCCCTTCCAGTTCCTCTGAGTTCTCGTGCTGGCCAGCAAGGGATTCTTCTCCTGCTATCCGCACCCCCTTCTCCAGTCACTTAGTGTATGGAAATAAGCTGATGTGCCTGATACTTACAAAACACATCTCTACAATTCCCACTGAACATGTGGTCTTCACAGTTCACCCCAAGGACCTTCTTATCCATGGGGCCTCTGTACTGGAGCTCAATTTTAATAACGGAGGAAACAAACTGGATGGACACTACGGTCCAACTTAATGCCTTTTAAACTTATTGTTCTAGTTGATCTTAGCACTTGAAACTCAGTATCTTTTCAGATAACCCAGGAAGTTCAGTTTTCTAAGCGAGATTTGTATGATAACCTTCAGAATAGCAAATGATTAAATATGTAATACATCGGAGCTCATGGAACCAGGCAGTTATGTGCGTGTGTGAATAGTATTGTCTTTCTCCGAGCAACAGTATTGTCTTAACACTGGTCATTGTTCTTAAGGCCTCAGGTGTTTTCTGGACACTCTAGGAATCTGAAGTGGGCGGGTGAACACATGCAAATGTTAAAGTAGAATTTGCCAGAGGCACAGTCAGCTACAGTGACACTGGCTCTGAGCTTGCATCCTCACTGAGACCTGCAAAGCACGTGGCTTCTCTAGTTTCAGAATGGAGACAGCCCCTGTCGTCCCCTGCACCCTCACCACACACCTTACCCCCAAGGACAAACCTTGATTGACATGTTGGCTTCATATCCTGTACACCTAGTAAAGGGTGACCTAATACCAAAATGGGCTTTCTGCAGAGCAACAGCCTTGCCCTTTGACTAGCAAACCCATTTTAGTCTCCAGTTCTGTCACTTGTTTTTCATTAGCTCTGATACGTTCCTGTAAACAAGGTGATGTCATCCTCTGGCCAGTTAAGCACAAGCCTCTTGGTTTTAACAGAGTCTCTTGCCTTCAAGGAAGAAAGCAGAGAGGCGGGACCCTGTTGCAGGTGGGACATTGTATGAAGGTTACCCCAGGACCCATACCTCAGGGTAACTTGAAAGATCATTTGAGTCTCCCAGTCATATCCAGACACACATGTGTCAGGAGCCCAGCTGTCAAGGTCCAGAATCTAGGGATCTGGATAGCCGAGGGACTGGCCTTGTGCTCTGTGTGTCCTGTGCAGAGTGTTCGAGGACCCTGGGTGGACAGCAGCCTGTTTCCCTTGAGAGCAAGGCTCTTGGAACACGTGCTCGCCCACTCTGTTGCACACCCCAGCTGTGAGCTCTTTGCTGCCTTGCATTGTCCTGGTTTGTCTGCTGACTTCTGTCCCTGGCTGTGGCTTCCCTCAGATTTCTGTCTGTCTGTGTCTGCTTCTTGAACATGCCAAAAACACTTATTAATTTTCTATGATTGATGACTAGAAGGACTGGGTTCTCAAATCTCCTAAAGAGAAATACAGAGACCATTTCCTCTTCTGTTTTTCCCTGCACTGGGGTTGTTTCCATGACACTGATGGTTCCTGTAACTGGAGTTGACATGCATAATAGTCTGGTAGCTCTCAGACTGTCAGAGTCCTTTCTTTAAGGATAGGTACTAGATTACGGTTTCAAGGTAGGCGTGCATCTTTTTGTGCTTAAGCTGAGAGTTGAGCTTCCCTGAATGACATATTCCCACAGTCTGAGATAGAAAACCGAGCTCTGTAAAGTAAAGGAAGAAGGGACAACATCCCTGCTCTTTAGTTATCTGGCCAGACTCCAGGGACAGTGCCAGTTTCCAGAGCATTCAGTAAGTGACGACGGCGGCATTTGTTAAGAGCCTTTGGAACAGGTAAACCGAGTTTGCCTTCAGGGTGCACAGAAACGAATCTCGGGGCAGAGGCTGCAGGGGATTTTATTTAATCCCTCCTTTCTCAGAGAGGGTGTGGCCTTCTGGGTGAGGATCTATAGCTCTGGTTACAGAAGGGAAGAAAGGGGAGTGCCTAACCGGGATTGGTGCAGAATAGGGAGGGACTCTTAGTCCCGCCTACATCTTTCGGGGAGACGGCATAAAGTTACAGCTTGCCATAAGATCCAGGTCAACCCTGCTGAAGCCAGTCCGAAAATTCCAGCACCAGCACCAGCACTATGCCTATGATACTGGGATACTGGGACGTTCGCGGTGTAAGTGAGGAGACTGGGATGTGAGGCGGAAGTTCTTAACAGCAGGGCCTTTCTAGGAGAGGGCTACTCATCAGCACCGCCCACCCCCTCCTGCCATCTTCTGCCTGTTGCTACCAGCGCTCAGGAGCTTACACACATGGGAGGCTGTGTGTGCCTGTGTGTGTGTGTGTGGGGGGGGAGTTCACGTGCGCATGGGTATGCACACTGCATAGTGGCTGTATTTGTGCAGTGTGGGGTCTCAGCTGGAGAAGATGAAGTCATCCAGTAAGGTCCCTACAACCTCTCACCTCTGTCTCTGGTCTTCTCTTCCAGCTGACACTCCCCATCCGCATGCTCCTGGAATACACAGACTCAAGCTATGAGGAGAAGAGATACCCCATGGGGGACGGTAATGACACCTTCCTGATCAGTCACCTGCTTCCCTGTGCTCAGTGATGCCCATCAATCCATGCCTAGCCCCGCCTTCCTCAGATCTGCGGAACTCCTACAGTTGGAGCTAGAGCCTGCTGCTTCCAGAAACCTCTTTGAGGGTGTGGTTTGGTTTTTCAATATAGAACACCGAGAATGGAGTTCCTGATCCATCTGTATTTATAATGAGACTGGGTGCACTATTAGGGTCCTATTGGGTCCAGGCTCCTCTTATTTTATTTATTTATTTTTGGTTTTACGAGACAGGGTTTCTCTGTATTGTTTTGGAGGCTGTTGGGCCACAGGCTCCTCTTATTACCAGTTGATGTTTCTATCCCTCTTCTCCATCTTGAAAAATGACTCTGTAAGAGGTTGCAGACCCCCTCCCCCCACATACCTCAGGAGTTCTTACTCCTGGTCAAATACAGGAGAAGGGTGGGACACTGGACTGATTTCTTTTCACATTATCTTGTCTACAGCTCCTGACTTTGACCGAAGCCAGTGGCTGAGTGATAAATTCAAGCTGGGCCTGGACTTTCCCAATGTAGGTGCAGGGAAGGGGAGGTGTGGGGAGGGCGTGGCGTCCTCACCTCATCTCCTCACCTGGCTGAGGGCTTTGGGATCAGAGCTTCAGCTCTCCTGCTCCCATCCTGGAGGCTGCACAGTGTTTCTGTGATGGGCTGTGTCCCAGATCTTCATGTCATCTGTCCAGCTCTTCCATTCAGTGTGTGCGGTGTTCATTAGGGTGTCCCATGCCAGGCACACCAAGTACCAGGCCCCCTGTCTGTCCTCACCCAGAGAAGGGGTGTTGGGACTCTGTATCCCATCTGACCATCCCTGCTTATCCTTTCAGCTGCCCTACTTAATTGATGGGTCACACAAGATCACCCAGAGCAACGCCATCCTGCGCTACATCGCCCGGAAGCACAACCTGTGTGAGTGGGGCTGGCTGCAGGGTGGGGCATGGGAGACATCCTCCTTGTCTTGGCTGGGATGGGATCCTGAGGGTGAGTGTGCTGTGTGCGCTGCAGGTGGAGAGACAGAGGAGGAGAGGATTCGCATGGACACTCTGGAGAACCAGGTTATGGACACCCGCATGCAGCTCGTCATACTCTCTTACAACCCTGACTTTGTGAGTTGCCAGTGGGGGAGCAAACAGTGATTGCAGCAGGACTTAGTCTTGCATCAAATCTACAGCATCTTCCTTCTGTAAATGAGCTGTGTTACCGAGTCTCTGAGCTCTCCTATCTTACCAGCAGGACCCTCATAACCCAGCAGGCTAGCTCATCAACAGTGGGAAACCATCAAGACTAGAGTCACCATACAAGATATGGTTGAGATTCTGCTGGTGACAGCTGATCTAAGTGCTTCAGCATAGTCGTAAATCCCTGCCATATCTGTCCTCTGACACCTTCCATGTATCATCTAACTTGGTATTCACACCAAAAGATGATGGGATGAAATTAGAGAATGTGTGGATGACCTGGTGGGTAAAGGTGTTTGCTGTGTAGCATCAGGGCTTTAGTGTAGATCCTTAGCACTGCATAAAAAACATACTCATGATAAAATCATAATAATAGTGCTCTCGGGCAGAAACAGGAGTAATCCTGGGGATTTGCTGGCTAATGAGTCCAGTCTGTCTGTGACCTCTAGGTTCAATGCTAGACCCTGTCAAAAAAAAATAAGGGGGAGAGTGACTAAGAAATTCACTTGACATCAACATTGGGCCCCCTTGTACCAACATGCAGCTGTATACTCCCCAAATGATGAAAATAGTTCATATATGCACACTGCTGTCACACATCTATCCAGTGCATTCCCCATAGTTCTGTCTTAGGTATCAATAGAAATCGGAACATCTTCTTAATAGGCCACTCAGAGTCAGCCAGAGAACTTTTAACCTTCAAACTTTCAATATTAGTCACTGTTCAAAATTGATGTATACTCTTTACATATGTGATCTGTTCTCATGTCCCCCCAACCAGTATAACTGTCTTCTCCTGGATTCTTTATGTCCATTGGACGTGTGGTTCCACAGGATCTCTGAGTCTAGAACATACAAGATTCTCAGGAGGTGCTAGGTGTGATTCACAGCCCCTGGTTTGACTTCAGCAGTGGCAGATTCCAAGGACAGTGTGAAATTTCTGTCTGAGTTTCTATCACCTCTGACATGAATTCTGCCACCATTAAAACAGTGATGTGTGAACTGGAAGCCTAGACATAGACTTGGCCTGTTGGGAAGGTGGCTGTTGCCTTGCAAAGAACTGGGAGGCCAATCTCTCCCCTGGGGAGCCCAAGCCTAAGGGTGGTGACAGCTGTTTTCTGCTCTAGGAGAAGCAGAAGACAGAGTTCCTGAAGACCATCCCTGAGAAGATGAAGCTGTACTCTGAGTTCCTGGACAAGCGGTCATGGTTTGCAGGGGACAAGGTAAAGAGAGGGGTGGGGAGGAGTTGCCATTCTTTCAACGTGTCACATTCCAGTGCACTGACCCTCTGTTTCCTGCAGGTCACCTATGTGGATTTCCTCGCTTATGATATCCTTGACCAGTACCGTATCTTTGAGCCCAAGTGTCTGGATCCCTTCCCAAACCTGAAGGACTTCTTGGCCCGCTTTGAGGTGAAGCCCTGATCCTGCTTCCTTTGGGTGGCCTTCCTCTCTTCCACAACACTTTTCTAACCTGAGACTAAAGAAAAGCAACTAGGATTTCTTGAACTTTCTGTAAAGACCTGTCTGGGGCAACATTTATCACTTCAGAATCCCCAAAAGTTGATGTGCATCTGAGTCCCATTAACAGATGAAGAATTTGACACCATAGAGGTACTCACTTGTTCATGGTCTCAGCATGAGTAGCGGTTGCACTGGCTCCACATCAGTCTCTGTGTCACCATTCGGTGAATCTCCTGCTTTGTGTCAAAAGAAAAAGCTACACACACAACACACAACTCACTGCCTTATTTTCCTGTTTGGGGTCCTTGGCAAGGCAGAGCATGTCAATAGCATGTGGGTCTTGGCATTAGGGAGACTGGCAGGTCTGATGTGACATACCCAGATGTGAGAAAGTCCAGGTCTTGCCTGCAGAGCATTGAGAGCCCAGGGCTATAGCTGGTGCCTCATTGAGTTGACATGTGCGTGCCCACCGTGTTGGGGACATTTATTGTGTGTGCTGCCGTGTTCTTGTTTCTTCCCTTTCATTCTCCTCTTTCATACCACGGTGCTGTCTGTGAAATGCGGTCAAATTCTTTTTCTTCACTGTTATTCTCTGTCAGTCTCCTTTAGATGAGGTTCATGCCGAGTCTTTAGAGGGCATGCAGAATGCCTCATCTTGTGACTGAGTGGGTATAGAACTGTAGCAAGCCAGACTGTGAGATGCTGTCAAGGCTGCTGAGCCCAGCCTGGACCATACCTACATCAGACTTGGGTCATTCAGACATCTGGGAATGGGAGACTTTGACCCAAGGATTTTTCAACGTGCAGTCTGCTGACCTTGTCCACGCCCAATCAAGGGATATACTTTCTCAGCTAATTCTCTCTCTCTTTCCTTGGTGCCGAGGAGTGAGCCTAGGGTCTTAGACTTGCTAGGCAAGCGCTCCACCACTGAATTAGAAATCCCACCTTTCTCAGCCGGTTCTCATGAGCTCTGGTTTTGGCCCAGGCTTGGCTTGGAAATTGTGCAATATCTGGCATGGCTCTAGAAAGGGTGTGTGGAGAAGCACAGAGCCGCTTAGCCCAGCTTGTGTGTCTCTCACGCCTTCTGCAATTGTCTGTGTACTCTTCAGCTTGGTGCATAGCTATAACACAGCACACAGTCACCTGGGGCGGTCCCTGCGTCAGGGGAGGGAACAGCCAAGGTGCAGTGAGATTGTACTGAGGACCAGGTAGAGAACTGTTAATTCTGCTCCCGGGAAACTGATTAGAATCCTGCTCAGCTTTCTTTGTGGGCTGTCATCTTGACGTTCCCTTTCTTGGCTGACTGGCTGAGTCACTGGGTGCTAGACTGTCTTCCTAAACACACACACATTCAAGTTTTTCAGCTCCTTTTGTCCTGTTAGATCCCTCCCCTGTGTGTAAATACAGGCTAGAAAGAGCCCCCATGCCCCATAGGATCATGTTCAGGTAGAGAGGCAGGGCTAGGGCCTCCTTGGGAGGGCAGAAGAGGAATAGAGAGGAGAGAGGGAGGAGGAAGGAAGAGAGGGAAAGGGAGAGGGGGAGAGAGAAGAGAGAGGAAGAGGGAGAGGAAGGAGGGCCAGAAGGGCGGGGAATGGGAGAGAGAGAGAGAGAGAGAGAGAGAGAGAGAGAGAGAGAGAGAGAGAGAGAGAGAGAGAGAGAGAGAGAGAGAGAGAGAGAGAGAGAGAGAGAGTGTGTGTGTATAAAGGAGAGTGTGCATTCAGCTGGTCTGCTCACAGCTGTGTGAGCCAGAGGAAGTTGCTTAACCTCTCTGGACCTCAGGTTCCTCCCTGATAACTGATCTTGCAGAGTTGATGGGCCATTTTCTGAACCTATAATTGTAATTTTTAGTGGACATAAGAGAGCTTACACAGGATCCAGTCTCCCCTTTAATAGGGGCTGTGAAAGAGTTCTTTTTCTTGGGCTGCCAGCTAAGCAGGCCGCACTGTGCTCCAGCCCGAGCCCAGGACAAAGGCCTCTCCTGGCATGCCCCCCCCCCCAGTATGCTGCAGACCTGAGCACCTGCTTGTCCTTCCCATTTTGCAGGGCCTGAAGAAGATCTCTGCGTACATGAAGACCAGCCGCTTCCTCCCAAGACCTATATTCTCAAAGATGGCTCACTGGGATAACAAGTAGATCCCTGCTCCCCTGGCTCTCACATGGAGGACCTGTGCACACTGGATCCTCCTGGGGACAGCTGATCTTCTGCACTGCCGCCTCATGGCTCTGGCTCCTTTCTCCTTCCTGCTCCCTTCTCCACAAGGCTTTCAAGCCCCTTGGCTCCTCAAGCCCATGTAGTCTCCATCTCCCCACTTCCTTTCACCAAGGTCCTTCTTCACTCCTGTCCTAACCCAAGCGCACAGTCCTTTTCCATGATTTGATGTCTGCCCTGAACTCTACTCCCCAGAATTACCCTAAAGGTCAATACTGCCTCCAGTTCCAACTCTTCATCAGTGGAGGGGCTGCCCCAGGCCTCTCTCATCTCCAATAAAACTTGAAACACACTTGCTCTGTGCTGTGTCTTTTTCTTTTTTCTATTTCGACTTGCCAGAAGTCACAGCTGCTTCCAAGAGTCTGAGCTCTGTGCCTGTAGTGCCAGGCTCTGAAGAGTCTCATGAAACCAGAAAAAATTTGAAACACCTTGCTTTTTTTTTTTTTTTTTTTTTTGGTTTTTCAAGACAGGGTTTCTCTGTATTGTTTTGGAGGCTGTCCTGGAACTAGCTCTGTAGACCAGGCTGGCCTCGAACTCACAGAGATCCGCCTGCCTCTGCCTCCCGAGTGCTGGGATTAAAGGCGTGCGCCACCAACGCCTGGCTGAAACACCTTGCTTTTAATCTGAGACTCTCATGGGGGGTTGGGGGAAGGGGAGAGGTATCATGTACATTAAATTCAGCTTGTAAAAGTGTTCATGTGTTGTTATAGGACATTTTTATGTATTGAATTACTACAGTTTAGGCCAAAGACAACAGGTTAACTGTAAAGATTTTGTTGCGTTTTTTTAAAGAGTATTTTAAAATTCTGGTTATTTTGGCGATCTTAGACTCAGCTGTAAGATTTCTTTCCCTTTAGCTCTAACATTTCCTTTTTTTTTTTTTTTTTTTTTTTTTTTTTGGTTTTTCGAGAGAGGGTTTCCCTGTGTCTTTGGAGGCTGTCCTGGAACTCGCTCGGTAAACCAGCCTGGTCTCGAACTCACAGTGATCCGCCTGCCTCTGCCTCCCAAGTGCTGGGATTAAAGGCGTGCACCACCAACGCCCGGCCTAGCTCTAACATTTCAACACAACACTTTCCTCATTAGGATTTCGGGGCTCATTTTGGGGAGTATAGGATAGGGATGTTCTTGGCTGCTCTGGATCCAAATATGGACATTGGTAAAAGGTTTGGATTGGTCCCTTTTGGGTTTCTTTCCAAGAAAAGGTGCTGCATGGCCTTACTTCAGGTGATCCCGTGGCCCTCGTGGAAAGACATGTTTATGGTAGTTAAGTATTATTTGAATTTTTGGGCCTGGAATCTGGAAGACATCAGTTGTAAAGGAACAAGAACTGAAGACAGACACAAAATTAAAACAGTAAGAAAAAGGCTACAGAGCCTGTTGGTATATGAGCAGCAGTTAGTTTCTGGGACTGGAAAGTCTCACAAACTTACTGAGTAGAGTATGATGTCTCAGTAACAAGTTGTTGAATTCTTGAAGAGGCATATCTGGCTAGTCATTCAGGAGCCAGGCAGTGGTCAAGCAAGAATTTGCCAGCCAGGCACAGGTGAGAGTGGTCACAATGTTGTCAATACATCTCTCATGAGAATGCTGTTATTAATAGTGGGAACTCTGGATCATGGTCCACAGATTTATTTTGCTGTAGTCATTCTTTGGCATCCTGTTTGTAGAGCAAGTGTAAATCCTCAATTGGTTTACTGTTTCAAGAAGGATCTCTTACTTTTACTTTGGGTGCCTTTTGAAAATAGGGTTTAAACTTGAACAAGTGAACCCAGTTAGTAATCTCTATTTTCAGTTAGTAATCTTCATTTTTCCCTTTAATTGAAAACAGATATTTTTCTCATACAATATATCCTGATCACAGTTTCTTCTCCCTCTACTCCTCCCAGGTCCTCCCCTCTGACCCTCCCCTCTGGATCCACTCCTTTTTTGTCTCTCGTTAGAAAAAAACCAGTCTTCTAAAAGATAACAACCAAACATGACAAAATAAAACATAATAAGATGAAGCAAAATCCATCACATTGAAGTTGGACACAGCAAACCAATAGGAGGAAGACCCTCAATAGCAGACACAAGAATCAGAGACGCATACTCTTATACCCATACTCACATCCTCTGATACCCATACTCACATCCTCTGATACCCATACTCACATACTCTGATACCCATACTCACATACTCTCATACCCATACTCACATACTCTCATACTGATACTCACCACTAAAACCAAAAGCTATAATATGTATGCAGAGGACCATGGAGACCCTGTACTTGCTACAGAGGGCCTTGTTCTTCTGGTGTCCTCCTCTCCTTCTGGGTCTTACACTCTTTAAGCCTCCTCTTCTGTGTGGTTTCCTTAGCTCTGAGGTGAGAGATTTGATGGAGACATTCCATATAGAGCTGTGTGTTCTAAGGACCCTCTCTCTAGGTAATGTCTGTCTTTGGGTCTCTGCATCTTTTCCAGTCTGCTGCAGGAGGCAGCTTCTCTGATGATGACTAAATAAGGCACCGCTTTATAGGTATAATAGAATATCATTAGGAGTCATTTTGTTGAAACTTTCTTTTAGACCAATAATGTTTGCTTTTACCCTAGGTCTCTGAGCTATCTAGTTTCTGGTTCTTGGTCACCCTAGGAGTGTTGGCTATAGGTTCTGTCTTGTGGAGTGGACCTTAAGTCAAATCAGACATCTATTGGCTACTCCTACAGGCTCTGTGCCACCATTGCTCTCGAATATCTGCAGAAAGACAGATTGTAGGTCAAAGGGTTTTTGGCTGGGTGGGTGTTTATGTTTCTCCTTTGGTAGCCTTCAGAGTATCTTCCCACACCAAAGACTCTAGTGCGCAGGCGTGAAGACTGCATGTAGGCACCAGCTTGACTTCTTCATGTTCAATGACTTGTGTGGGTCTTGTCCTTGGCAATGGAGCCCTGCTATTGGTTTGCAGAGAGCAGCCCACTGTCTTAACAAAAGCCTGGGTTGTTTGGGGATTTCCATGGGACTCCCTTGGCCAATAACTCAAATGAATGCATCCAAGTCTTGGTACTGGAAGCCTCATTTGTTGACAAGAGAGGGCCAGTTGGGACTCCATTTCCCCCATTCTTAGAAGACCTCATAGGGTTGCCTTTATGTGTTTTAGGAAGTTTCCACTGCACTAGGTTTACAAGTCATCATTCAAATGTCCTTTAATTTCAAGCATCTCTCCCCATGTTCCCTCCCTCAACTCCATCTCCCTTCCCCACCTGATCCTCCTCTTCCTGCCCCCATTCCACCCATGAAATCTATTGTATCTCCCTCTACCCTTTCACCCAATCCCTGCCCCTGTACCTAACCTCTCTGGGTCTATGAATTGTAGGTTGGTTATCACTTATTTAAAGGCTAATATCTACACATCAGTGAATACATGTCATATTTATCTTTCTGGGTCTGGATTACCTCACTTGGGTTGATTTTTTTCTAGTTCCATCCATTTGCCCCCAAATTTCATAATGCCAAAAAAAAAAAAAAACCACTGAGTAATACTCCAATATGTAAATGTACCACTTTATCTGTTCTTCAGTTTAGGGGCATATAGGTTGTTTATAGTTCCTAGATATTATGAATAAGGCCATAGTGAACACAGTCTAGCGAGTGTCTTTGTGGTAGAATGAAGTGTCTTTTGGGTATATGCCCAGGAGTTGTATAACTGGATGGTGAGGTAAATCAATTCCTAACTGTCTGAGGAATTACCATATTCATTTCCATAGTGGCTGTACGAGTTTGCATTCCCACCAGAAATGGAAGAGTGTTCCCCTTAGTTCACATACTTTCAGCATGAGCTGTTAGTTATGTTATTAATTTTGGCATTCTGACAGGTGTAAGATGGAATCTTAGAGTAGTTTTGATTTGCACTTCCCAGATGGCTAAGGAGGTTGAACAGTTTTTTAAAATTAATTTTTACTTAAATTAAAAACAATCTTATTTTACATACCAATCTCAGTTCCTTCTCCCTCCTGTCTTCCTATTGCCCCATCCCATCCCCCATCCATTGCCCAGGGAGGGTAAGGCCTCCCATGGGGGATCATCAAATTCTGTCACATCATTTGGGGCAGGTCCTAGGTCCTCTCCCATGTATCTATGATTAGAGAGTATCCCTCCCTAGAGAATGGGCTCCCAAGCCCATTCATGCACTAGGGATAAATACTGGTTCCACGGCCAAAGGCCCAGTAGACTGCCCAGTTCCTCCCAACTGGCACCCAATTCAGGGGGCCTGGTTCAGCCCTATGCTGGTTCCCCAGCTGTCAGACTGGAGTCCATGAGCTCCACTTGCTCAGATCAGCTTGCTGAACAGTTCTTTAAGTGTTTCTCAGGCCAGCCGGGGGTTGGTGGCACACACCTTTAATCCCAGCACTGGGGAGGCAGAGACCGGTGAATCTCTGTGAGTTTGAGGCCAGCCTCATCTACAGAGGGAGTTCCAGGACAGCCTCCAAAACAATACCCTGTCTCGGGAAAAAACAAAAACAAAAACAAAAAAGTGTTTCTCAGCCATTTGAGTTTCTCTAGTGAGAATTCTGTTTAGATCTGTGCCCCAATTTTTAACTGGATTATTTGGGTTTTTTGGTATCTAGTTTCTTGAGTTCTTTATATATTTTGAAAGTTCATTGCTTTGGTTATAGCTTCTTGTATGTTTAAGGCCAAGCTGGGGTCTGCAAGACTAACCTTTAAAAATTGTTTTTAGGTAAGCTGAGACTGTTTCAGGGTCTTAAGAGGAGCCCCTGGTCCCTTTAGTATTTCTTTTACTACCATGTCATTGGCAAGGATGGGTCAGGGTCCTGCTTAGCATGTGGCTTCCTTTAAAAACAAAGGAAACATGTTCACTCCACTGCATCTCCTTCTTGTGGGTTGTGCATTAGTGCAAATCTGATCTCTAGATTCTCCATGGCCTCTCTGATAGAGGACTGGTGACTTATCAGATGGACCTGATCACTTTCTGGGTCCTGGCTGACCTTTGACCCTTGCTGTCTTTATTAACCCCCTTTCCTCACTGGTGTCTGCCTCCCAGCATTTTTGTTGAACGAACAGAAGGACCGTGTTACCAGTCTTGTATTACCTTTCCTGTAACGTTTTGGTCAGGCTCAGACAAAACTCCAGTTTTAGACAAGTTTTGGTTTTGCTAAGACCCACTTTCTTGAGTAGGAATTTTGATGAAAGATTAAGCCAGTTCTTGTAAATGTTACTGTTTGCGGATCAGTAACCTAGGAGAATTCCCTTGACCTAAAAGAATTATTTTTTTATTATATTTTATTTTTCATTCATTTTGCATTACAACTACAGTTCCCCTGCCTCCCCCCCTCCCCCTCCCCCACCTCTATCCAAACCACCCCATTTTTATATGACTGTATTGAACTTTGACCTTAGGGAGGATTTTGAAGATTTTAATGATGTGTAGTTGTGTGTATCTGCATGTGAGCGTGTGCATGAGAGCACAGTTTCCCTCAGAGGACAGGGTGTTGGATACCAGGAACCGGGAGTTACTCCCAGTTGAGAACTCCTGACATGGGTGTTGGGAACCAAACACAGGTCCACTGAAGAACAGAAACCGCTTCTACCTGCTGAGCCATCTCTCCAGCCCTGACCTTAGAAATTTACGTAATCATTAACCATTAGACCTTAAGTCTCATCATCCACAGACCTTTACAAATCACTCCGGCTCTCTACATCTTGGCTTTAAGTTTTAGAAAACAATTTGTCTTCATCCTTTTACTTTTATTTTCAGCACAAAATCTTATTACATTGTAAGGAATCATCCTAATTTTAGATACATTTGGAGTTGAATTTTGAGCAGGGTGCTTGATATGGGCCTGCTTCCTTCTACCTGTGGACAGCCAGCTTCCCAGCACCGTGTGTTGCAGAAGCTGTCTCTCCTCCAGGGTGCGGTTTTGGCTGAGTATCAGACAGACTGCTGTGTGAGTCTTCTGTCTTGTCCCACTGGCCTGTGTGTTGACTCTTGTGCCATTGTCATCCTGGTTTTGCTACGGCAGCTCTGTAATATATCTCGAGGTTCGCACCTGTAACCCCTCCTTCACTGTTCTTTTTCCTGAGGATTCCCTTGGGTGCCTGGTGTCTTTGGGCTTCCACATGAGTTAAGGATTTCTGTTTCTGTGAGGAATGCCATCTGTGAATTGCTTCAGGTGAAATAGTCCCTTTCACAATACGAATTCTAGCAATGTGTAAGCTAGCGTGTTCCTCCATCGTTTTCTTCAGTGATTTAAATTTGCCATTGCAAATTATTCTTGATTAATTTAAGAACACTATGACCACATTCCCAAGAGGTGGGGTGGGTGGTTTTTGGTCCCTCATTGGGTTATGGATATGTGTCATTGTTTAGGGTGATTGGTTACAAACTGTTATTGCTTATGATCAGGAAGAAAATTGAACAAAGGGGATTCAAGATTTTGTTTTGAAAAAAAAGGAATTTTTCTGGTTCTATTTTATTTGGATAATTTAAGGAGTATTGATTATAATTCTTCTTTGGAGTTATGAAAGAATTTTTCTGTGAGTCCATCAGGTCCCGGGCTTTTTTTTTTAAGTCAGAAGGCTGTCTGTCACTGTTTCTATCTCCTCATTGACAGAAAATGAGTCATGACTGTTCCTAGGAATGGTTGAGAAGAAGGGCTTCATTGTAGACTAAAGGAAGAGTACAGCTAGGGGCATCTGGAAAGGTCCAGACTGAACTTGGGCCGTTAGAGGTGGTGTGTGTGTGTGGGGGGGATGGGTTGGGTGGGAGAGAGATGAAGAGGAGACAGAGGAGGAGACAGAGCAAGCAGACCAAGGTGGAGGATAAGGTGCCAAGAGAAGAACCGGGAGCCAAGAGAGGGATAAACCAAGGAAGTGCTCAGCTGAGTTATGTAGAATCAGAAGTTGGGGAAGGAAAGCCCAGTCCCTGGTTGGAGAGGTTTAGTGGAGGGGTGGGGTGAGAAGTGCTGGGAGGAGCCTGAGTACTGAGTGAGACTTGTTTCTTTGAGCACTAACACTTATCTCTTATAGGTCTGTTAAAATTGCGTTGGGGCTCAAATATGATATTTCGATATAGGCCTCAGCTCAATTCCAGGAGTTCGAATCTCCTATTGTTTTTCAGATGTTGTCTGGGCACTAGTTTGCGTAACAATAGACCTAGGCCCTGCACCCATCACGGGGGTGGGGGGGAGGTGGGGGGTGTGGGGGGGTGGGCAGTGAGACGTGCCTGAAGACTGTGAGACACGAGTTACCGGAAGTCTGAGGGTTTGCATTCTAGGTCCATCTCTAGGGTTAAAGGAAGTGTTTCCTAGTTAGTCCTATATACATGATAATAGATGTCTTCTCCTGAGTACCCCTGCTTTTAGAAAGCTATTTAAGAGGATGCTTGAATAAACCAGGGACTCCCACATGGACTGAGAGTCCTCCTAAAATGACAAGATGTCTCTGTGTCATTCTTAAAGGACATTGGATAGCTAGGACTTCCCTGATCCACACTCCCCCCTCTCAGGGTCAAACCTGGGGCTGTTTTAACTGGTTCCAAACACAGCCCCGAAGACATCAGTCCAGCCCCCGAAGACATCAGTCCAGGATAGATGACACCTATAGCTCAGGACTGATACAGGCTGGACCCCAGTAAAGTTGTTGCTGTCTTCTTGGTTTAACTTTGGTGTTTCCAGTGACTCTAGAAATTTATGCATTTCTTTTAGGGTTTCTAATAATAGAATATAGGTTTGTAATAATATCCTCTTACACTGTTCTGAAATTCATTGGTGTCTGTTGTAATGTCTCCTGGTGCATCTCTGATTGTTCATTTGAATTTCTTCTAGCTTTATTTTGGTGTACTGGCCTAAGAGTCTATCAGTGTTGTCCATATTTTCAAAGAACCAGTTCTTAGTTTGGTTAATTCTTTGTATTATTTTCTTTGATTAATTTATGTTCTGATTTTTCTTATTTATCTACTGGATTTAGGATTGGATTTATTGGCTTGTTTTTCCAGTTCCTCGAGTTGTGTCATCAACTAATTTGTGTTCTTTCTGATTCTTTAATGTAGGTTCCAAGAGCTATAATTTCCCTCTTGAAACTGCTTTTAACACATCCCAGAACTTGTATTCCTTTAATTTTTGTAGGAAATTCTTTTTTCTTGTTTATAGTTTCTAAGGTTCTTGTGAAGTTTTAAATAATTAACATTTTTAAAAGATTTCTTTTTATTTTTTAATTGTGTGTTGTGTGGTGTGTGTGTGTGTGTGTGTGTGTGTGTGTGTCTGTCCGTGTAGGTATGTGCATGTAAGTGAGAGTGTATGCAGAAGCCAGAAGTGGGTATTAGGTCCTTTGGAGCTGGAGTTACAGGTTGTGAGCTGCCAGCCTGAGTTGGGTGCTGGGATATGAACTCTGGTCCTCTGTAAGAGTAGAAAGTCCTCTTAAGACTGAGTCATCTTTCCAGCCACCTCTTAAAAATGATTTATAAATGTATTTTTAGCATATATAAAAATCACATATTTTGGGGGTGTGAGTTTTGTATGTGCATGTATATTATGTTTAAATCAGGTTAAACATCTATCCTTAAACATTTATCACTTCTTCGTGATGGAAACACTGAACGTCCTTTCTTCTGGTTATTTGGGAAGATGTACTTCATTGTCATGGTGTGAAGTCATCTGCTGTGCAGCAGCACAATACAGCCTCCACTTAACTGCAGCTCAGGACCCACTGAGCTCCCTCTCTCCAGTCTTTCTCTCCAGTCTTTCTCAACTCGGAATACTCACCATTTCCACTGAACCCCCACCACCTTCTCCCCTCTCCTCTTCCTCTGTCTTAGAGACGGGATCTTGCTATGTAGCGTAGGCTACTCTCAGAGTCCTAGTGATTCTTCTGACTCAGGCTCTCAGTGCTGGGGTTATAGGCCTGTGTCTTTATGTTTGACCAAGAGCTTGTGGTCTTTACATATTTGTGCAGTAATCCTGTCAGAGGAATTGCTGGCAGGGATTTCCTTCCATTCTGCAGGAGAGCTCCCCTTGCTGTGTAGAAGGTTTTTCATTTGATGCACTCTCATTTGTCAAATCTTGCATTTATTTTCTGAACTACTGAACCCTAGTCCAGAAAAAGAAAATATCTATGCCTATATCTTAGAGCTCATCTTAGAGTGTTTCCTTCTAACAATTTCTAAATTTCAAGTCCTAATTAAAGCTTTTGATTCATTTTGAATTTGCTTGTTTGTTAGTTTTTCTAGGATTAGAGACAAGAATCTCATTTCTCATTATTTCTCTAGTTTCTACATGTGGATAGCTAGTTTTGTTCTTTTTTTCCCTTTTTGAAAATATAGTTAATAGTTTTTTTTTTTTTTTTTTTTTTGGTTTTTACGAGACAGGGTTTCTCTGTATTGTTCTGGAGGCTATCGGTCCAGCCCGGCCTCGAACTCACAGAGATCCACCTGCCTCTGCCTCCCGAGTGCTGGGATTAAAGGCATGCGCCACCACCGCCCGGCCTAGTTAATAGTTTTCTATGGCACACACGTATCATATTCTCTATCTGCTTATTAGTGGATGGCTTTTCAGATGACATCCACTTCTTGGTTACTGTAAAGTGCACACTCTTCAGCATACTAATATCATTTCTTGTGGATATATACCCAGTATTGACATTGCCAGATCACATGGTAGCTCTATTTTTGGTTTATTGTAGGAATACAAGATTGTTTTCCATAATGGTTGTGATAATTTACACTCTTATCTGTAGTAGCCAAGAGTTCTCTTCTGTCCATGTTCTCACCTGCCCAGATGCCTTTGTTCTGTTGCACAACAGCAATTCTTACTGGGAAAGGTGTGTCTCATTGTGGTTTTGCTTTACATCTTCCCAGTACTTAAGGATCCTGAATATTTCTCATCCATCTATAGGTGGTATGCGTGTGTGGCTCTGGGTTGCCCAGCTCAGCAGAGTTCTGTGTGCCATCCGGGAGCACAGGCTGCACTAATGTCTCAGGCTTGAGGGATCCTGTTTTGTTCTGGCTCAGCCACTAGGATCCACTCAGAGTCAGATCGAGCAGCTGATGGTGAAGTGTAAACAATGCCAGGAAGATAATGAACAGTGTCGCACTTTCACTGTCAAGAGCATCTTCAGCTGCACATCTGTGCCTCCAGGGAGAGACACAGTTGCACATCTGTGTTTCCAGGGATGCAGCACACCTGAGCCCCAGCAGGGAGCTGCTGGCACAGCTACTAGCCTAGGCCTGCCTTTTGCTTCCTTAGTCACTCTGAGATGAGGCCGGGATTATTTCGCCCTGCCCCTGACTCCCTGGCTCCTTCCTCCAGCACTCCCTGCACAGGAATGTCTGAAATTTGAGACTCTGTAGGCCAATAGTCCAATAGGAGAGCAGAATCAAGTCCCACCTCCTCCCTCCTAGCCTAGGACATTGTCATAAAGCTCAAACCAGCAAGGTCCAGGTCGGCCCGCTCTGCACCAGCACCATGCCTGTGACACTGGGTTACTGGGACATCCGTGGGGTGAGTGAGAGAGCTGCTGCTGGGTGTGACAGAGACAGAGCAGGAAGTAGCTAGGGCTGATCTCTTGGAGACAGATAGAGTTCAGAACTTGATGGAAAGCTTTGCCTATCAGGGGAAGTTCAACAGGAGAGCTTGTGCTTATGTGGTCTGGGTGTTGAGCTTGTGGGGAGACTGTAGGTGTAAGTTGGAGGCTCACCAAGAGGCGGCTAAGGAAGACTGTCAGTTTCCCCATCTGTGACCTGTCCTATGTCATCTTTACAGCTGGCTCATGCCATCCGCCTGCTCTTGGAGTACACAGACACAAGCTATGAGGAAAAGAAATACACCATGGGGGACGGTGATTATGTCCTGTTGGTCAGACCTGGGCTCCCCTGCTCATTGGTGCCCAGCAACACTTGTCTGTTGCTCAACTCTACAGGGCTGTTCCTTCTAGAAATTTCCTTGAATTTGGTCTTCCAGTGGAGGGCTGAGTTACCTCCTACAGGAATTGGATGATGTTTTCCTCTAGGGCTTGTTTTAGTATTTTGCAAACTTCAGTGATGGAGGGTCCATGCACTTACAAGCATTCTATACCCTTGGGTGTGCAAAAGTGGGTCAGGGTGCAGATCTCCTTCTTTGGGGGGGTCTCATGCTTGACTCCTTGGAAGGATTCCTAGAGAAGGAATCTGGGGCATTAGGGTGCTTTCTTTCATGTCATCTTGTCCACAGCTCCCAACTTTGACCGAAGCCAGTGGCTCAATGAGAAGTTCAAGCTGGGCCTGGACTTCCCCAATGTAGGTGCAGGGAAGGGGAGGTCTGGGGAGGGCGTGGCGTCCTCACCTCATCTCCTCACCTGGCTGAGGGGCTTTGGGATCAGAGCTTCAGCTCTCCTGCTCCCATCCTGGAGACTGCACAGTGTTTCTGTGATGGGCTGTGTCCAGCTCTTCCATTCGGGGTGCTCTGTGTTCATTTGTGGCTTCCCGCACTAGGCACACTGAGTGCCAGCCCCATGTGTGTCCTTTCTCAGGGAAGTGATGCTGAGACCCCATATTCCATCTGACCATCCCTGCTTGTCTTTCCAGCTGCCCTACTTAATTGATGGATCACACAAGATCACCCAGAGCAACGCCATCCTGCGCTACATCGCCCGCAAGCACGACCTGTGTGAGTGGGGCTGGCTGCAGGGAGGACAGAAGCCATCATCTTGGCTTTTTTGGGCTATGCTGAGAGTGACTCCATGCTGTGTGCGCTGCAGGTGGGGAGACAGAGGAGGAGAGGATTCAGCTGGACATTCTGGAGAACCAGGCTATGGACACCCGCATGCAGTTGGCCATGGTTTGCTACAGCCCTGACTTTGTGAGTCCCACCACCGCTGAGCTGGACCTCACCCTGTACTCTTGCCCCTAGAATCCACTAAGGCCCAGTTTGCTACTGGAGTCTCTTGGTGCTACTCATTGCACAGTGTTTGAAACTGAGACAGGGTAACCCTGGCACCCAGTATGCCAAATGGAAATTCCCAGTCATGGCTCCTAAGTCTTAAGATCCAGTCCAGACTTCACAGTGGAACTCCAGCCCTGATAGTATAGACAGAGTTCAGAATGCTCCAGTTCCAACTGCTGGTTCTGTCCCGAGCCGTGTCACCTGCAGTGTCTTAAAGCAATGCCACATCTGCCACACACACCCTCACACGTGAGGAGAAGAAACTGGGCTGGGGGACACTGTCCTCCCAAAAGGCTTCCCAGAGCTGTGTCCCTGACCCCACAGAGATAAGCAGGTGTTCCCAAAAGCAGTTCAGTTGCTGAAGGCCTTTGATCCTCTTCCTGCTTCCCTTGTGCTCTCAAATTCATCTCATCTCTTTGGAAACTGTACCAAAGTCCTCAGCCTCACCCCCAGAAGGTAGAACACTGTTCTCTGGGTGTTTGCTTGTTTGCTGCTGCCTCATGTGAGTTCAGAGTTCACAGCCACGTGCCCACAGCTGTCTTGGGTCTGATGCACCACTGTTCAGACAACAGTGGGAGAGACCTGGGCTGTGGGAGTGGGAGCGTGGGCGGGGAGATCCCCACCCCTCCTCTGCCTGCTGGGGACTGCAGAGTCCTGTGAGGACAGCCTCTTCCAGGGTGCCTGTGTCTGAGGATGGTGACAGTTTTTTTTGTTTTGTTTTTTTTTTTTTTGTTTTTTTGCTTCAGGAGAAACGAAAGCCAGAATACTTGGAGGGTCTTCCCGAGAAGATGAAGCTGTACTCGGAGTTCCTGGGCAAGAGATCATGGTTTGCAGGGGACAAGGTAAAGGGCTGTTGGTGGGGAGGAGGAATTGCCATTCTTCCCAGGCATCGAATTCCAGCACACTCACCCTGGCTTCCTGCAGATCACCTATGTGGATTTCCTCATCTATGATGTCCTTGACCAGCACCGTATATTTGCGCCAAAGTGCCTGGATGCATTTCCAAACCTGAAGGACTTCTTGGCTCGCTTTGAGGTGATGCCCTGAACCTGCTTCCTACTGGATGTCCTATTTCCCTTCCCCCTTTCCAGAATGCCTTTTGTCTTAGTTAGGGTTTCTAATGCTTTGAAGAGACACCATGACCATGGCAACTCCTGTAAGGAAAACATTTAATTGAGGGCTTATAGTTTTTAGAGTTCAATCCATTATCATCATGGGGGGGCATGGCGGCTGGGAGTGTGGCAGCATTCAGGCAGACACAGTGCTGGAGAAGTAAGTTGAGAATTCTACTTGTGAAGGCAAATGGAAGTGATCTGACACACTGGGCAGTGTTTTGAGCAAAGGAAACCTCAGAGCCCACCTCCACAGTGATTCACTGCCTCCAACAACACCACATCTACTCCAACAAGGCCACGCCTCTTAATAGTGCCACTCCCTTTTGGGGCCATTTTTTTTTTTTCAAACCACCACATTTCACTCCCTGGCCTCCAAAGGCTAGTAGTCATATCATAATGCACAAATGCATTCAGTCCAACTTCAAAAGTCTCCATAGTCTATCACAGTCTCAAACTTACTTAAAGGTTTAAATTTCAAAGTCTCTTCTGAGATTCATACAATCTCTTAACTGTAATCACCTGTAAAAATCAAAATCAGAAAGTAAACCACAGGATATATATTACCATTCCAAAACACCGGGAAGGGACATAGTCAGGAAATACGGGATCAAACCTGAAAGCCAGCTGGGCAGACTCCAAACTCTGCATCTGCATGTCTGATGACAAAGCGCCCTTCAGATCTCCAACAATACTAAACCTCCTAATAGGGCCACTCCCTTTGGAGGGCATTTTCTTTCAAACCAGCATACCTTTCTACTTGGAATGGAAATGAGGAATAATTAGCATTTGTTGAACAGGGAACTGTGTTCAGTTCTTAGATCTATTGCATGAAATTTATCATCACAACCTTCATGTTACATAGAAATATCAATGCCATTGGACTGTTAAGGAAGCTGACTGTAGAGATCGTCAGTTTCTCAGGGAACCAGCACCATTGGAGGAGGTTGTGTTTGTTTCCATGTGTGCTTCTAGCTTCCAAGAATAGAGGACAGAGGATCTCACTGATGCCAAAGAATAAAAGCCATGGTTTGCCATGGAGCCTGGATTTTCCATCCCTGAGGCGTATCAGGATGTGTCAGGAGTGTGTAGCAAGTGCTGTTCAGAGGGGGAATTCTGGCAGGACTGATACACAGTGACAAGATGCAGTGTGCATATTTGGCCTGTCCAATTCTTTGCTCAGTCATGTCCCTGACTGGGGAAGCACTGAGACCCAGGGCTACAGCTGGTGCTGGGCTGAGTGGACAGGTCAGTGCTGTTGGGGGAGGTAATCCTGACTTGTTCAATGTTTAGGTATCCTGTTTCCTTCCTTTCATCTTCCTCCTCAGCAATAGCTTGATGTTGAGATGGGGTTTTGTTTCATTCACCTTCTCTGGTGTCTCTGTTTGTGGTACAGTTTTCAGCTCAGAAGGACTTGGAAAGCTGCATCTCCATTCAGGGATGCAGAGTGGCAGGCATGCCTGACTATGAGGTACATGTGATGCCACAAAACCTACTTTATTAGAGATTTGGGGGATCGAGCCAGTATCCAGTGGGAATCTTAGCATGGGATCTTCTGTTCTGCCCTCAACAGGCGATGTGCTTTGCTAGGTTCATCAGCTCGGATTCTGGTCCAGGCTGCTCAGCTCTGGAGATGCGTACGAGCTGACCCACAGCATAGTGGCAGAGTGTGGGAGGCTTCAGTTCAAGGCCAGCTAAGCCTGCCCATATGAGTCCAGGCAGCCCCAGAACTCTGAGTTCTTTACAGCTCATCTAGGCATCTACGGGGAAGACGGCACACAGCAGCGTCATTGTGGAGCCCTTCTCTAGCAGGGCTGGGGACAATAGGATGAATATAATGAGTATGGATTCAGCTGCCGGGTTTTAACGTTTAGATCTTCCTGCTTCAAGAGAATGGCAAAGATCACTCCCTTATCTCCTTGCTGGTTCAACTATTCCTCTCCTCCTTAAGTCAGAATTTGCTGAGGTACTGGGTGAGAGCTTTGCTGTCTTCAAAGTACACTGGCATATTACTGGTGCCTTTGCCCTTCTCAGCCCCTCCTCCATGTGGAATAACAGGCAGGAGGGAGTCTGCTAGGAGAAAAAAAGCGAGTGTTTGTGTGAACAGAGTGACAAGGGATTTCTTGCTTGGTGAGTGAGCCAAAAGAGCCGGAATGGAAGATGCAGGGATCCTCCCGTATAGACGGGGTATAGACTGTAGTCGTTCTAGTGGTGTGAGTAGGAGGGGCACATTTAGTCTCTGGGTGTGTCGGCCTCCCTCCTGTTGAACGCAGAGCGCAACACTGTTCTGCAGGATGTTGTGGAGCGATCCATAGATACAAGTACTGCAACTGCAGATGGGACACACGGCTGAAGGCAGGGTTTCTCCTTCATTCTCTTACAGCCTTGGGCACCCGAGCAGCTCATGCTGTGTTCGGGTTCTTAGAGTGAAACCTGTGCACCCCGTGGGGCCACAGATCCTGAATTCCTGCTCTCTCCTCCCCCTTGCAGGGCCTGAAGAAGATATCTGACTACATGAAAAGCAGCCGCTTTAGCTGCAAACAAATCTTTGCAAAGATGGCCGTTTGGAACTCAAAATAGGACTTCGAAGCCCAGACCTGGGTGAATACTCCTGATCACCATGATGGCTCCGGCCCTTAGGCATGGTTCTGTGACCCCACCAAACGTTGATTTCTTCTTCTTTCAGCTCCCCACTCCTCTATTTCTTCTCACAAGCCCTTCCTTCAGTCAAGCCTCTGGATCCTACTCCTGTTCCTTTGCCCTGCCCTGAGTCCTGCCATCCCTCAGTGCTGTTTGGAGGAAGGCGCCAGACTCCAGAATCCAGCGAGGCCCGAGAGATCAGATCTGCCTGTGTGCTGGCTCTGGTCCCCAGAGTGAGCAACGGGGCCCTGTTTGATCTCCAGTAAAGTCTGAATGACATTTTTCCTGTGTCTTGTTTTGCTGCTGTGACTCTCCGTGTTGGCTTTTTGGGTGGTCTCTGTTTTGTTGCCTGAAGGAGGGGCTGGAGAAAGAATTTTAGGGACTCTGGGGTTACTTAAAGTCCTTGATGTCCCTGTGTCCTCAATCAGGTATTCCCCTGGAAGAGATCTCCTTCATTTCCCAACTATTCTTCAGAGTGCAGTGCCTCAGTTGTCCGTGTGTAGTTTGACTCATGTTTCAGAGACATCCTGTGCCGAAGGGAAGTGTTGAGCAGGCTGGCCTTGGCTGGTCCATCTTCTCATCAGCTTTTCTGCGCTGCACACACCACCCTTGTTTGTGTTGCCAACATCTCTCTTCATAAACATTCCCCACTGTCTGCAGTTGATGTAGGGTCTTTCCCTCAACTCAAGCTGAAGTGGACTGAAAGATCGATCCCTTTCTCCCTCTCCCTCATCTCTTTTTCAGTTTTATTTTTCAAGACTTAATTTAATTTTATTTATATGTGTGTGAGTTTTTGCCAGCATGTGTGTATGAGCACCATATGGGTACCCAATGCCAGCAGATGCCAGAAGACGGCATCAGACTCCTGGACATGTGGTGCTGGGAACAGACCACTCTAAGAGCAGTGGACTCTTAACCTCTGACCCTTGTCTCCAGCCTCTGGTTGTTGTTGGTTTCAATCCAGGATCTCATGTCACCCACACTGGCAGGGTCCTCACTCACTAAGTGGCTGTGATGGCCCTTGACCTCATAATCCTCCTTTTTCTATCTCCCGAATACTGGGATTACAGGTGTGTACCACAGGCTGGCTTTGGATTGTTTACCTTTGGTATGCATGGCTAGGCTTGGCACATGGTTGCTGAATGGAAAATTTGGAATATTAATGGATCATCTCCAGAGAAGTTTGGCCAGTCCATATAACCAGTGGCAGGGCTTAGACCTCTGGAAGAAACATCCTGTTTCTTTTTTATTTAAAAGCAAATCTTCTCTCATTTTACATACCAGTTTCCACTCTCTCCCCTCCTCCTGCTATCCCCTCCTCCCCCCACCATATCTCCCATCCACTCAACAATGAGGGTAAGGCTTCCCATGGGGAGTCAACTAACTCTGGCACCTTACTTTGAGTTAGGGTCAACCCCCCTCCCCCTATATCTAGGCTGAGCAAGGTAACCCTCTAAAGAGAATGGGCTCCAAAAAGTCAGTTCAAGCACTAGGGATAAATCCTGGTCCCACTAGAAAGAAACATCTTATCCCGAGGCATTACAGTAACTTGTCCCTGCAATGGTGCTGGAGTCAGAGCCAAGAGGCTCTTGCAGCTCATCAGGCTCAGTAAGAGGCTGTGCTGCCTGTGGAAGAGCCTGGCTGGGGATAGGCCAGCCTGGTGTGCTGGGCCCCAGTGCCACATCATATGCTCAAAAAGCTGTGGGCATTTTGCACCAAGTCACCCATGAAGGACTTGGGCACATTGCAGAAGCACGCACTGAGCGGGTTCCTCTGCCAGTGGCTGGATCATAGATTCTGGCCTTTGTCAGGCAGAGCCTGTGACCTCCCTGTACCAGGCAGCATCTCTGGATGAGAGCCCTGAGGGGGTATTGCCAGCAAGCACAGGCTTGCAGGAAGAAATGAGGAATTAAAAGATAAAGGTTATTAGATAAAAATTGGTAGAAGTGAAATGTTCATGAAACTGGTAAGTTCACATTATTTCAGTCAATCTTTGTTAAATTTTAACTAGAAGACAAAGAAGATAAACTAGAAAGGATGTAATGAGATCAGGAGAGGCACTGATAATGATCAGTAGGGAGAATAAAATTACTACACTGCACTAAAGTGGCCATGGACGTAGAACAGAGGTTGGCAAATGTTCACCACATGGGCCAGTACTTAAGTTTTGCAGGCCATATACTCCATGGTAACACATGGAACTCTGGGGTATGGAGTCTATACAAATTAAAAGAAGTCCAAATCACTCCATATGTAAAGAGGAAGACGTGGCAGACAAAGAGAAGTGTAAATGAAAACAATTTTCTGAATAGTAAGATCAAAATTAGGAAATTAAAACTTCAGGTAAAAGTACTGTAAGGTATGGCCTTTAAACTCACCAAAAAAGGCCGATGACTTTCTGGACAATGGGGGCAAAAGTCTTTATTCTCAGCACTCGGGAGGCAGAGGCATGTGGATCTGTGAGTCTAAAGCCAGGCTGGTCTACAAAGTAAGTTCCAGGATAGCCAGAGCTGTTACACAGAGACACCCTGTCTTGGAACAAGCAAACAAACAAAAGTGTTGATGACTTGAGTGGCCAGAATTAACCAGAAATCCAGGCACTTTAGATTGTCTGTAGCATCGGGACTGGGTACTATATCTGTTCAGTGTCTGTAGCTCATCCAGTAAAGACTGGCACTCCTTGGAGTTGGGCTGCCATCACACACCGTTCTTACACAGCATGGCTAATGTTCCTCACTCCTATTGTGTTAGTGAGAAGGGATCAGCTGAAACAGACCCCACCAGCAAAAAAAAAAAAAAAAAAAAAAAAAAAAAGAGTTCGAGTTCGTTTTCCATGTGTAAGTTACATGGGAGACATCCAGGAAGCTGAGTGGCCAGCTCCATGGCATCATTCAGTTACCAACTTCTTTGTGACTGTGGCCCTGCTACCTCACAGGGTGTTTGTTGTGAGTATTGAGAATTGGAAAGAAAGAGACAGAGGGAGCCCCAAGCCCAGGTGGCAAGTTCCTACTATGGAGATGAAGCAGTAAGCCATCCATCATGTGCAGACACTCACCACTGCCAAAACTGAGTATGTGGTTAGAGTTAGGTACGAGATCACCTAGATTAGTGTCATTTTTGTTAGACCACCCACAAACATCATGTCTCTACATGAAACTAGCCTAGGCTGTAAGTTGGGGGATAGTGGCCACCCTCCTGAACTTAGTTGGGGTGAAGTACTGAGGGTGTCACCGAGGGTGTCATGTACATGAGCAGAAGAGAAGGTTCATTTGGACGTTGGGAAGCCAGCTACAGCGACTCAGACTCAGGTGACCAGACCTGATACTTAGCCCTTCTCAATCACCAGGGCCCTGAACTGGGGTGAACCAGGTTGGATCGGGGCCAGGACTCTTGGGTTCCCATGAACCCAGGTCCTGTTTCCATTTTGAATTCTTATAGGTGCTTATAGTCTAGGTCGCTCTCCACGTTGGTGCCACTGTCCTTCAAAACCCCAACTGTAGCAAGCGAGCACTGTTATCAGGACCCGCCAATCTCAAGACAGTGTCTATTCTTCCAGAGTGGTCCTCCAGTCCCCAGAGAGTAAAGTCTGTCCTGAACCCTCTCTACCCCTGAGCCAAGGGCTCAGGTCCAGATGATTCACAGTGTCACAATGTCTGTGCATTTCTGACTCAACCGATGGAAACAAGAATCTCAGGATGGACTGTCACGGAACCCTGGGTTACGAACTCTATATAAGAGTTTCTGAACCCTGTGTGCATGTTTCTTGGTCAGCAAATTATCCTAAGAGGCAGTTCTGAAACATTATTTGCCTGGCAGTCTAGTAATGCCTATCTCATGGTGGAGAGGACCACTGTTCCTCTCCTTCCATCGTTTAAGCCTCAGTTACTCCTGAATTTTATAGAAATCTTCACAAATGCTTATTTCATTCTTTTGAAATCTTACTGGGTAAAGCTCTGGTGCCTGAGGAACAATCAGTTCTAATCTGTCCATGGCTGAATGCAGTCAGGTGTTCACAGCCTCCTGAGTCCTACCCACAGAACAGAGTTTGCATCAGTGGGAACACACTCAGGGACAATGCGTTGGTGATATTGTTCTTGCTTTTTTTTCCCCTGTCTTCAGATTTTAAAATTAAACTAAATGGCTTTTAAATGTGTGGTTCTTTGTTTCTCTGTGTGAGGGCATACACACATGTGCACACATGCATGCAGGGTGCCCTCAGTGACCAGATCCTCTGGAGCTGGAGTTACAGGTGATTAAGTCATCCCATGGGGGCAACGGGAACCAAACTCTTGTCCTTGGCAAGGACGGTGAGTGTCTTAACCGCTGAGCCTCTTTTTCAGCAATGCTCTTGTTGAGACTCAGTATCACAGTGTATTCCACGTGATCTTATCTAAAGGGGCCAGAGAAAAGCACCAAGTCACATCAGAATAGCAGCTGACTCTTTAGCTGGGACTTTAAAGTGTGTGTGTGTGGAGGGGTCTGAACAGATGTGCTACAAGCTCTGACACTTGGCAAGTGAGTGCTGGCATTACAGATGTGCATCACCATGACAGGCTGACAGAGCTGCATTCCTGTCTGACTTTCCATCACTTGTGTAGACACCAGCTTCACCAGCAGTCCACTCAATGCTTATGTGCTAACTTGCAGCTTCTACTGTGGGGCCTTTGGGAATTGACTGGAACCTGAATCTGTGACCCATCAATGAAATAGTATAGTTGAGGGATTAATAAAAGGCTATTGAGAGGCAGTGGAAAACGGAGGGGGTGTAGTGGGAGGAGTAGGTATCAGATGTGGGTAAGCCTGAGGGTACATTACAACCTTTCTCTTTGCTCTCCCCTGCTTCCTGGCACCATGTGGTGAGCAGCTTGTCTCCGACACCCACTTGTTACTGTATGTTCTTCCCCATGGTGAAGCCAAGAGATCGTGGACTGAAACCTCTGAGACCGTGAGACACAGTAAATATTTTCTTCTTTAGGCTGATTTTCTCTGCTACTTTGTCTCAGTAGCAGACACCTGACTAACAAGGACATTCCTGTGTAGCAGTGATTCTCTGTGAATGGGACATACTCTCCTTCATTGTCCTCTGTATGAAGCATGGTGTCAGGCTCAGTGGGACAGGGAAAGATGTCCTTATCCTGGGACTGAGGGTATCAGAGGGAGAGACAAAGTGACAGAGACAGAGTGACAGGACATCTCAGACTCTGATGTACATCTGGTACCTACTGGGTGCTGGAGCCTAGCCTGGCTGTCACTCACAGACAACCTCTAAGAATCTACTTTCTGACACCCACACAACCTACTTTAGTAGAGATTTGGAGGTGTTAGGGAAGCAAGTATTTTGCCTGAAGTCTGTTTTTCTTCCTTACACACTTCAAGTTACACACTTTCTCTGTGGCACGAATAATAGAAACCCAGAGACAGATATTGGGGTTCATGATGAAGATCAGAAAAGCAAAGCAGCCAGTTACTAGCTCTTACCTCTACTTCAGATCAAAATGGTGGTCCTGTCTCTGGGAGTCCTCAGAGTGCGATGCTGACTACACTGCTCTCCAACAAACTTCAGGCTGCGATCTGAGCTCCTGTCTCCTCCTGCCTCATACACCTTTCCCCATCGTTCCTGTCTCCACCTCTCTAGTGCTGGGATTAAAAGCTTGTGATCCTAAATGCTGGAATTAAGGGTGTGAGCTCTGTTACTCTTTAGACTGATTCACTCTCGTGTAGTCCAGGGTGGTCTAGGACTCACAGAGATCTGTCTGCCTCTGTCTTCTGAGTCCTGGGACTAAAAGTGTTTGCCACCACCGCCTGGCTTCTATGGCTGCTGGAATTAACAGTGTGTACCACCACTGCCTGGCTCTCTGGCTGTGGTTAGCTTTATTAAATCATAAATAATATATCACCACAATTTCTCAGCTAGTCTCCTATCAGTGCTGGATCTGTCCAGGCTGACGACCTTGGGGATCACACAAGAGCTGTCATGGCTGTGGTAAGAGAAAGGGGTGAGGCAGGAGGGGGCAGCTGAAGGTTGCACCTGAGGCTGGGTGCACCTGGATTTTTGAGGGCAGGAAGTCATGAATGTGTTTGAACTCTTGAAACTACATGACCCTTTCTGTCCTATTAGCAGGTCAATGGCACGCAAGGGTGTTATTTAGCCTGGTCCCTTATCAGGTCTAGAGATGAGGTCAGTTTTGGCTCAGTGAGAGTGACAGAAGGCACCAAGTGATGGAACTTGGACTTTCTGCTCTCAGAGGCTTGATTATAACCCTGATGAGGGCTGCTTGCTGGACCCTTCCCCCAGTGTCCTATTTCATCCCGATTTTTGTGGGTCTGAGTAAGGTCTCTTCCACGTTGCACTGAACTGTTGGACTCCTTTGTCCTGTTGGAAGTTCAGTTTGTGTGCAGAACTAGGCTAGAGGCTCAGCTCTGAACCAGGAAGCTGTCTGTGCATATAGAGGGTTGGGGTCCCCTGTAGGAGGGCAGGAGCCATGGGCTCAGGAACCTCACAGAAGCCAAGCACAGCGCCCATCTCCTCTTTGCACCACAGCTATGATCACTGTGCCGCCATCCAGGTGGACGCTTACGCCAACCCCTGAGTAGCTCAGGACAATTGGTGGAGCTTCCTAGTTTTGGGAGGTTTTGAAATTCCATCCAGCTAGTTCCTGAAAACCAAATATCTTCTGTTCTATTTATTGTGCCTTACTAATTCATTTGGGTTTTAATATTTCAGTCCACATTTTGTTGAATTTGCACAAGACCCAGTTCATTGTAGCGTTAATATGTGTATATGGAAGAAATTGATCCCTAGTTTTGAAATCATTTATACAGATTTATATGTCTCTGTTCTCTCTCTAATTCTTATGATCTTATAATTTCCATTTCTTCCCATTTGAAGCAGGGTCTCATGTCTTAAGTAGCTAGTCTTAAACTGCTTATACAGCTGAGGATGACCCTGGACTATGGATTTTCCAGCCTTCCCCTTCTGAGAGCTGAGATAGGTGAGTGCCCACATGCTTGGTTAGTGGGGTTCTGGGCATAGATCCCCACACACTACCAACTGAGCCACATTGCTAGAGCCTCTGGGATTTCCTTTAGTCTTTTTATTCTTGGAGTAATGTTCTACCAATTTTGTTGATGCTTTTTTGACAGGGTTACTGGGTTCTCATGAGTCTTGGTGGAAGTCTGAGTATTTTTCTTCTTAGTGTGTTTTCCACAAAACTTTACACAATGATCTTGGCTGCCTTTCAGACAATGAGGAATGTTAACGTGTTTAATGCTTTTTCTGTTTCTTTTTTCTTTTCCTTCTTCTCCTCTTCTTTCCTTTCCTCCCTCCTCCATCCTTTTCCCACCTCCCTTTCTTCCCTCCTCTCCTCATTCCCTTCTTGGTTCCCATCTCTCTGTGTGAGTGTCTCTTTAGCTATTTTTCTGTCTTGATGTATATACAACTTGCACACAGGGTTTCATCCATGCGCCACAGATACTGAGCTTAACTATATCTGCATCCTTAACTACATTGCATCCTGCAATGCCACTAGCTTCTCATGTGCCAGAGAATGTGCTGTTTGCACAGTGTGCTGGAAGGTGTTTAGACCCCATAGAAGGTTATGACAGGTCTTGAACCTGCCTATGACATACTGAAGTGGTATGTTTCTTCAGCTTTGATCTGTCTTTTCTCTCCTCCTGGCTCTCAGACCTCACAGGCCTTGGGGAAGTGTCCTAGCTTTCTTGTTCTTTATGCATTTAGCACTAACTATTAACTGTTGCATTTAGTGTTTTTTGATGTTTGTAACTGTGCTGGAAAATTCTCATATGAAAAAAGAAGCTGTGCTGCTGAGTGGCTGCCCACACACAGGCAGGATGTCTTTTATGTTAAACAGACTTTTATAGATATGTCTGATAATTAATAGTGGTGAATGCTAGGATGGGAGAGGGATGGGACACTTTGTATTTCGTATTGTAGAATGGAATCTTCAGGTATGCCTGGTCAATAGCTTGCTTGTTCTGTGTTAATTTTCTAGCCAAGGTGATGTCTAGAGGACACAGGGCTGATCCAGGCAGACACTAACTAGACTCACAATTTAAAATGGAGTCTGTAGTTCAACATCCAGAGAAAAAGGAAAAAATACAAGGCATGAGGCTTATATACAGGGCCAGGGCCTCATCCATGCCACACAGGTGCTTGCCTGAAGCTACCTCTAACTCTGTGAAAATCCACTGGGTGGAGACAAGATGTGAAGATAGTTTTGTTTTCCTAGGGTTTTACTCCATCATCGTATCAGATTTCCTGTTCTCTGATGAAAATGCAACCTGAAGGAATATTTAATTCCCATTTCTGTTCAGTGGTACCAGACAGCACAAATTTCCTCATTCCCCAACCCTTTACCCAGTTCTTTTTTTTTTTTTTTTTTTTGGTTTTTTTGAGACAGGGTTTCTCTGTGGCTTTGGAGGCTGTCCTGGAACTAACTCTGTAGACCAGGCTGGCCTCGAACTCACAGAGATCCGCCTTCCTCTGCCTCCCGAGTGCTGGGATTAAAGGCGTGCGCCACCACCGCCCGGCTCTTTACCCAGTTCTTACTATCACAGGGATGTGCGACATTCTGTGTCTCACCTCTGAGCTGCCGTGTCTATGTCATGGTGACATTCATTTTATTATTGCCTACAGAAATGAGAAAATATTATGTATCTTCTCTATTTCCTGAGTTTATCCAGAGAGTCAGCATGTCAGAGCGTTTCCGAAATTTTCATGAAACAGAGACCATGTGGTGCATTTGTTGGTATTCATTTCTCCCAGAGTCTTTACACATTCTGAAGCCAATATCTGTAGAATTCTGTGAATTTGCATTGACAAGGTTAGATTGTCACCCATTAGACTGGAAGGAATTATGGATTCCATTTCAGATGTCAAATTCCCTCCAATATGTTTACACTGTTCATGCACAGTGTCCTTTTGAGTCGCCTGAACTGGCTGTGCTGTGAACTTGTGACTGAGCACAGAGACAGCCAGAGGATCAGTGATGAACACTGGGATCACATTCTCCAGGACAGCACAGTCCTGGCTTCACTACCTGTCCTTGTCCCCAGTCCCCACTGCTCCCTGTTGCCTTTCAGAGACCTCCCTCATTCAAAGGGACGGTGATCTCAGACTCTGGGGACCCTGCATTGAGGACTTGTTCCAGCCCTTTCCCTGTCTGCACAGCTGGTCTCTCCTCTGAAGGGCTCCAGGACTCTGCCTCCCTTCCAGTTCCTCTGAGTTCTCGTGCTGGCCAGCAAGGGATTCTTCTCCTGCCATCCGCGCCCCCTTCTCCAGTCACTTAGTGTATGGAAATAAGCTGATGTGCCTGATACTTGCAAAACACATCTCGGCAATTCCCACTAATCTTGTGGTCTTCACAGTTCACACCAAGGGCCTTCTTATCCATGGGGCCTCTGTACTGGAGCTCAATTTTAATAACGGAGGAAACAAACTGGATGGACACTACGGTACAACTTAATGCCTTTTAAACTTATTGTTCTAGTTGATCTTAGCACTTAAAACTCAGTATGTTTTCAGATAACCCAGGAAGCTATCTGAGACCTGCAAAGCACGTGGCTTCTCTAGTTTCAGAATGGAGACAGCCCCTGCCGTCCCCTGTATCCTCACCGCACACCTCACCCCCTGAGGACAAACCTTTATTGACATGTTGGCTTCATATCCTGTAGGCATAGTAAAGGGTGACTTAATCCCAAAGTGTGCCTTCTGCAGAGCAACAGCCTTGCCCTTTGACGAGCAAACCCGTTTCAGTCTCCAGTTCTGTCACTTGTTTTTCATTAGCTCTGATACGTTCCTGTAAACAAGGTGATGTCATCCTCTGGCCAGTTAAGCACAAGTCTCTTGGTTTTGACTGAGTCTCTTGCCTTCAAGGAGAAAGCAGAGAGGCAGGATCCTGTTGCAGGTGGGACATTGTATGAAGGTTACCCCAGGACCCATACACCAGGGTAACTTGAAAGGTCATTTGAGTCTCCCAGTCATATCCAGACACACATGTGTCAGGAGCCCAGCTGTCAAGGTCCAGAATCCAGGGATCTGGATGACCGAGGGTCTGACTTTGTGCTCCTTGTGTCCTGTGCAGAGTGTTAGAGGATCCTGGGTGGATAGCATCCTGTTTCCCTTGAGAGCAAGGCTCTTGGAACATGAGCTCGACCACTCTGCCGCACACCCCAGCTGTGAGCTCTTTGCTACCTTGCACTGTGATAATCCCTGGGAAATTCTGCTACCCTGCAGTGTGATGGGGTTATCTTGGATTTCTTATGCTCTCAGTGTCTGGTTCTTGGATTTAGCTCACAAACAGGATCAAAAATACTGACTTATTTATATGGTCACTAATGTGCTAAGCATATGACCCAGTCCCCAAATTTCCTAAGGAAAAATACTGAGACTACCTGTTTTCTGATTGCCCTTGTCCTGGAGTCCTTCCTAGGTCGTGGACTGTCCAATGACTTTAGGTGGAGCATAAGGCTGCTGTGGGTAAGAAACCCTGGCGGCTGACAAGCTATCTGTTCTGGACGCAGCAGTAGGTGCTCGATTAAACTTTCAAGTTTATCTTTTGTTGAGAGTTGGGCCTCCCTGAATAACACATTGCCACAGTCTAGGGGTGAAAGCCATGTTCTTCAAGGAAAGGAAAGCTGCACTTTAGCTTTTGGGGCACCTACTAGGGGGCAGCGGCGGGAAGGCGCTAAAGGAGATTGGAAGACGCTGAGGCGCCTGGGGGACCCCAATCACAATCCTGGGACCTGAGGCTGCATGGATATTTCTTCTGCTTCTCCCAGGATGAGGGTGTGGCTGGTTTAGGGTTCAGAGTCTCTGAGGACGTTTGGAGGGAAAGCCACTGCCTGAGTGGGCGGGACCGCTTACAAGGCCCCTCCCACCTTTCCTTTGGTGCTTCCTTAAAGTGCCCTGCTAAACCTTTCTGAAGCCAGTCTGCCAAGACCCCAGCACCAGCACCATGCCTATGACACTGGGTTACTGGAATGTCCGCGGAGTGAGAAGGAATCTGCCTGAGGAGAGGACTAGGACTTGGGCGGGAAGTTCAGAGCCGCTAGGACTGTTTCTAACAGAAGGGTACTCCTGTTAGTGCTCTGGAGCTCACAAACTTGGGAGGTTGCACATTTGAGGCTGTACAGGTGTGAGTGTGTGTGTACACACCATGGGGTTGTGTTTGCAGAGCGGGAGGACTCAAATGAGATGATGAAGTCTTACGGTAAGGGTCTGACCATCTCTAACCTCGTGTGGTCCTCTCTCCCAGCTGACACACCCCATCCGCCTGCTCCTGGAATACACAGACTCAAGCTATGAGGAGAAGAGATACACCATGGGGGACGGTAATGACACCTTCCTGATCAGTCACCTGCTTCCCTTTGTCCAATGATGCCCATTATCCCATGCCTAGCCCCTTATTCCTCAGATCTGCAGCCCTCCTACAGATGGAGCTAGAGCCTGCTGCTTCCAGAAACCTCTTTGAGGGTGCAGTTTGGTTTTTAAGCACTGGGAATGGCCTGGTGTGATGGAACTCGCCTTTAATTTCAGCACTAAGGCAGCAGAAGCAGGTGGACCTCTGTGTGTTTGAGGTGAGCCCGGTCTACATAGCTAGTTCCAGGACAACCAGAGTTACATAGTTGATAAACCTTGTCTCAAACAACCACAAGGAAAACAAAAACACTGGGAATGTAGTTCCTGGCCCACCTGTATAATTGTCCTGGGTTCACTACTGGGGTCCTATTGGGTTCAGGCTCTCCTTATTACCATTTGGTTATAGCCCTCTCCTCCACCTTGGAAAATGACTTCGTGTGAGAGGTTGCAGACACTTCAGGGTATCTTGCTCCTGACTCCTTGGGTGGGTCCCCAAGGAAGGAGTTAGACCCTGGACTGATTTCATTTTATATCATCTTGTCTGCAGCCCCCAACTTTGACAGAAGCCAGTGGCTGAGTGAGAAATTCAATCTGGGATTGGACATTCCCAATGTAGGTGCAGGGAAAGGGTAGTTTGGGGAAAGCATGGCGTCCCTACCTCATCTCCTTGCTTGGCTGAGAGGACTTGGGGTCACTGCTTCTACTCACTTGCTCCCATTCCAGGGTTACATAGTGATGGCTGTGTCCAGCTCTTCCATTCAGTGTGTGCTGTGTTCATGGAGGGTGTCCCATGCCAGGCACACCGAGTACCAGGCCCCCTGTCTGTCCTCACCCAGGGAGAGGATTCAGGGACCACATATCCCATCTGACCATCCCTGCTTATCCTTCCAGCTGCCCTACTTAATTGATGGGTCACACAAGATCACCCAGAGCAACGCCATCCTGCGCTACATCGCCCGCAAGCACAACCTGTGTGAGTGGGGCTGGCTGCAGGGTGGGACATGGGGGATATCCTCCTTGTCTTGGCTGGGATGGGATGCTGAGCGTGAGTCTGTGCTGTGTGTGCTGCAGGTGGAGAGACAGAGGAGGAGAGGATTCATGTGGACACTCTGGAGAACCAGGTTATGGACACCCGCATGCAGCTCATGATAGTCTGCTGCAGCCCGGACTTTGTGAGTTGCCAGTGGGGGAGCAGACAGGGTTTGCAGCAGGACTTAAAGTCTTGCATCAGATATGCAGCATCTTCCTTCACTGAATGAACTGTGTTACCATGTCTCTGAGCTCTCCCATCTTACCAGCAGAGCAACCCTCATAACCCCAGCGAGATAGCTCATCAACAGTGTGAGACCATTAAGACTAGAGTCACCGTGCAAGATACGGTTGAGATTCTATAGAGTGAACTCTCTGACCAAAGACATTTAATGTACAGTTAAAATACCTGTCGTTTCTGTCCTTTGGCCATGTGTCATCTAACCTAGTGTTCACACTAACAATTTCTCTTAAGAGAAATTGTCACAGGCTCAAAAGATGAAAAAAAGATAAAACACAGGCTCAAAAGATGAAAATCAGGACTAGGAGGTGGCTCAGAGGATAAAAGTCCTAGATGTGTAAGCATGAGGCCTTGATTACAGATCCTGGTACCCACACTAAAAACAGACAGACCTGAGTGTGACAGCATGGTCTTCACAATTATAACACCTTGGGGGAAAAACAGGAGAATTACTGGGCTTACTGGCCAGTGAGCCCAGTCAGGCTGTGAGCTCCAAGTTCAGTGTATGACACTGTCATAAAAAGTAATATGGAGAATGGTTGAGAAAGACACTGGATAGCAACTTTAGCTTCCACAGATGCACACACACACACACACACACACACACACACACACACTGTGAAGATGGGAAGCACAGATTGGGAATGGCTTGTGCAGTGGTCTCTCACACACCCAGTACTTTTCAAGAGCTCTGTCTTCGGCATCAGAGTCAATACATCTTCCAGGAGGCAGGACAGGGCCGGTCAGAGGACCCTTGGCTATTCTTCTTTTCAACGTTAGTGACTGCTCAAATATGGTGCATGCTCTGCAAATATCTTATCTGTTCTTATGCATTCCAAGAAACCCCAGTATAACTTCGTCTTCTCCTGGGATCCATAAATCCTTTGTTTCTATGGCTGCACTGGATCTCTCAGACCATAATGTCCATGATACTTACGAAGTCCTGGATGTGACTCACAGCACCTGGGTACCAGTGGTGACAGATTTAGGGACAATGTAGTATTCCCGACTGTCTTCCCATCACCTCTAACAAATGCCATCTGCTACTAATAAAATGGTGGTGATAACTCGTGTGCTTAGCTCTTCAAGGTCAGCAGCCTCTATGACAGGAAGCCTGTGACTAAGGGTGATGACAGCTGTTTTATGCCTCAGGAGAAGCAGAAGCCAGAGTTCTTGAAGGCCATCCCTGATGAGATGAAAACCTATTCTGAGTTCCTGGGCAAGAGGCCATGGTTTGCAGGGGACAAGGTAAAGGGGGTGAGGTGGGGTGGGATGGATAGGGGAGCTGTCATTCTTCCCCAGTGCACTGATCGGCTTTCTGCAGGTCACCTATGTGGATTTCCTCGCTTACGATATCCTTGACCAGTATCGTATGTTTGAATCCAAGTGCCTGGATGCCTTTCCAAACCTGAAGAATTCTTGGCCCGCTTTGAGGTGATCCTGCTTCCTTTGGGTGGCCTTCTCTTCTCTTCCATAATGCTTTTCTAACCTGAGACTAAAGAAAATCAACTAGGAATTTTTTTTGAGTTTTCTGTAAAGATTTGTATGGGGCAAAATTTACTACTCCAAAATCCCCAATGGTGGGGGTAGGGCATGCAAATACCACAATCTTGGGACTGAACCAGCAGAGAACTGTAGAAACCCAGACTGTGAGACACATGTGACACTCCCTATGGCTGCTGAGCCCAGTCTGAACTGCACCTGACTTCAGTCTTACGTCATCTATAGTGCGGAATCTGAGGCTTTGATCCAAGGGGTTTTCTACCTGCTGTCTGTTGACCTTGTTCATTCTCCATCAACGAGGCACTTTCCCAGTTAATTCTCATCAGCTTGTTCTGGTCTGCCCAGGCTGGGTGTCCTAGGGGACTGTCCAATATCTGGCTTGGCTCTAGGGTGAGTGAGTGGAGAAGCAGAGCACCCTTTAGCCCAGCTTGTGTGTAGAGTTAGCCCGTGGTGGATCTTTTTGTCCCCTCTGGAATTGCCTGTGTCTCCTCCAGCTTGGTGTGTGGTACAACATGCAGTCATATGGACTGGTCCCGTGTTGTGGGTGCAGATGAGGACAGCCAGGGTGCATTGAGATTATACGTAGGAACCAACTGAAGAACTGTCAACTCAGCTCCCAGGAAATCGTTTAGGATGGTGTCCAGCCTTTCTCTGGTGGCTGTTTTGATATCCCCTTTCATTCAGGGTTTGCTGAGTCACTGGCTTCCACCTGACTTCCTGGTTCTCCCCGTTGCATCCCTCCTATGTGTGCAAATGCAAGCTAGAAAGTGCTTTCCAGTGAAATGTCAGTTCAGGGGACACGGATGGGTGGGCGGGTAGAGGGAGAGGTAGAGACGGCGAGGAAGAGGGAGAGAGAGAATGGCAGCCCCACAGCCAGGCTGACTCCAGCCCTGTCTTGGTTGTCACCATGAGAGAAGGGGAAGCTGGATTAACCTCTGTGGACCTCAGGTTGCTTTCCGATAACTGGTCATGGTGTTTCCTGATCCTGCATTGTAACCTTTAGTGGGTATAAAGCACTTCCATAGGGTCTAGTCTTTCTTGCATTATAGGAATTGAGGAGTTCTCTTCCCAGGGCCGGGAGCTAAGCTTGCTGTGCTGTGTTCCAGGGCTTGAGCTTTTGAGAAATGTTAATCCTGGTGGGACTGCTTAGCCTAGAGAGGATACAGACCTGAGCTCCTGCTCTGTCCTTCCCAATTTGCAGGGCCTGAAGAAGATCTCTGCCTACATGAAGACCAGCCGCTTCCTCCCGAGACCTGTGTTCACTAAGATAGCCCAGTGGGGCACTGATTAGGCTCCTACCATGCTGGCTCTCACAGGGAGGTCCTGTGCACACTGGATCCTCCTGGGGACAGCTGGCCTTCTGCCCTGCCGCATCATGGTGCTCGCTTCTTCCTGCTCCCTTCTCCACAAGGCTTTGAAGCCCCCTGCTTCCTAATCAAGCCTGCCCTCATTAAGCCCATGTAGTCTCCATCTCCCCACTTCCTTTCACCAAGGTCCCTTCTTCACTCCTGTCCTAACCCAAGCGCACAGTCCTTTTCCATGATTTGATGTCTGCCCTGAACTCTACTCCTCAGAATTATTCTAAAGGTCAATACTGCCTCCAGTTCCAACAGGCTCTCAGTGGAGGGGCTGCTCCAGGCCTGTCTCACCTCCAGTAAAACCTGAAACACACTTGCCCCGTGCTGTGTCTCATTCCTTTTGCTTTTTGGATTCACCAAGTGTCACAGCTGCTTCCAAGAGTCTCATGGAAACCAGAATAGGTTTGAAATATCTTGCTTCTAACCTGAGACCCTCACAACTGGGACAAAGCTCTCTAGAGGATAGTGTGTTTGCATAGGCTCTCATTCACTGGGACTCTGAACTGCGAAGCCTGTGGGTCTCAATGTGTGATGATGAGGCAGATGGAAGTGCCCAGGAGGGGCCTTGGATGGTCTCTCTACCTCCACATCTCAGCTGTGTCAGCATTGGGCTTCTAGGATATTGTCTTCACTGGCTTTATTGTCCTCTTCTGGCTTGAAGCTCCACTGGTGTGGGGACCTTCATTCTTAGTTAATCCGTTCTATTTGGAGAATAGAACTCTCTGCTAATTTTTATGACCTGTCCATCCTGCACCCAAGGAATCACTGTCAGTAAATCTCCTGGACAGTGAGGTTCCTGTGTCTCTGTTTAATATTGTGTTATTCAGACAGTTCTTGGAGAACTGTTTAAAGATGAGTCCATGACCATCAAACCCCAGTTTTGTGCAGACATAAAGTAATTAGCTGCTGTTGTATTCAGGGTTTGAGTACATGGAATGGTTGACTGCCAAGACCTGCATGACTCTGGGATGGACCTGACTGGGGCAACTAGAAATGAAGAAAGACTGAAGCAAATACAGAAAAACTGGGATCTGTAGGTCATGTACTGTGATGGAGATGCAGTAGCCACCCAGAGATTCAGCGTGTACAGCTGAACAAGAAGGTGGGTTTATTATTTACATGTGAACAATGAAGTATGCTAGATAATCCCTGTAAGGGTCTGTAGGGGAGCAGTCTCTAACACTGCCATCCTGGAGGAAGAAGCTGTGGTTGTACTTTCTGCACACACAGTCAACATTTGTCCTTGGGCCACAAGAAGATCTTGTCTTTCTTCTGAGCCTGACCTTGGAAGGTCTTGTCATTCTCATGGGGCTGAGGCATTGTGCTTCTTGACATAGACATGTTCATATCAACAATATACATCCGCTTAGACTTCATCTGCTCCCCAAAGTTGATATTTTATGTGTCAGATGAACTGTGTGGAGAGCTCCCAGAAAGCATGTGAAATGTATGCTGGTGTGGCTATGGTGATGTTTCTAGAAGTGATGCACTTTTGACTTGGTAGACTGGTGAAGAGGACCACTCTCACCACTGGGGTCAGGTACCACTCATGGGCACAGGGCTCAGGTGGAGTCAAAGCTAGATGATGTGTGAGTTCATTCTGTCATACCCAGGCATCCCTGGCCGAGTGCATTCTTTTCTCAGGCTTTATCTGGAGTTTTCCCCTTGCTTCCTGTCCAGTCAGGACTGATTTTACCATGGGCTCTGGGGGGTCTCCTGCAGTCAGAAGAAGACGGGATGCAGACCACAGCAGTCCTTTTCCATTAAAGATAACACATGCATATCCGCAGAGCCTGTAATAACATGCCTACGTGTTCTTTTTTAATCAAATTTTCATTTTACATACTGATCCTCTCCCTCTCCTTCTATTGTTCCCTCCCTCCATGTCTTTTCTACCCAAACCACCCCTATCCAGTCCTGCTCCATCTCCACTCAAAAAGGTGCAGGCCTCCCATGGGAGTCAACAAAGCATCAAGTGGAGGTAGGATCAAGCTCCTCCCCCTGCAAGGCAACCCAGCATGGGAACTGGCTTCCTAAAAGCCGGCTCAAGCACTAGGGACAGGTCCTTATCCCACTGCTAGGAGCCCCACAGACCAAGCTACACAACTGTCACACACAGAGGGGCTAGGTTGGTCCCATGGAGACTCCTTAGCTGCCGGTCCAGAGTCAGTGAGCTTCCAGGAGCTCAGGTCACCTGTCTCTATGGGTTTCCCTGTCATGACCCTGAACCCCTTGCTCATACACTCCTTCCTCTCTCTCTTCAACAGGACTCCCAGAGCTTGACCCAGTGTTTGGCTGTGGATCTTTGTATCTGCTTCTATCAGTTACTGGATGAATGCTCTCCAGTATGATGATAGTTAGGGTAGTCACCAGTTTTATTATAGGAGAAGGTCAGTTCAGGTACTCTCTCCTGCTAGGAGTCTTAGCTGGAGTCATCCTTGTGCATTCCTGGGCATTTCCTTGACACCAGGATCCTCCCTAACCCCAAAAGATGCCTACACATTCTACTGACCCTGTCTCATGGGTCCTGGCTGGCCTTGGAGGGAAAGGACCAAAATGTTGGCAGTCTTTGTAGGTCCCCTTACCCTTATTGATGTAGAACTCCTGGTGTTTTGGTGAACACCCAGAAGGACAGAATTGCCAATCTTGTAACTCTCATGTGACCCCTTGATCAGGCCCAGAAAAAACACTGGACAGTTTTAAACAAATCTTGATTTTTGTTAAGACTCAGTTTCCCTGGTTATATTGATGAAACAATGTTTAACAGCCCAAGAGACCAATATCCTAGGAGAATTTTGTGGATTTAAAGATAACTTTGACATTAGTGTATTGAACTTTGAGCGTCACAGTTAATAAGCTTTAGTCATCAGACATGTCATCCACAGGCCCTGTATGGTTTATTCAGGCTGTCTACAACTTGATTTAAAGTTTTGAAAAATGTTCTTTCATTTTGAGGACAAAAATCTTGTTTTATTATACAAAATCCACTCTTACTACAGATTTCTAAAAAAATTTCTACCCTCTTACCAAAACTATATTTATTTTCATATTTATATCCTTTTCAACTTCTCTCTTTATTTTGTAACAAGAGTTTAATCCAAGCTATGTATGTGGCACAGTGTGATAAATTTAGATTGTCTGTACATGTATAATAAAATTTCCAAGCTTTGTTCCTCCTGCAAGTCTTGTCTTGGGAATACTTCTCATCACCTGGATTTTTACATCCCCCACCTCCACCCCGGTCTCACAGATTACGAAATTAAGAGAAAGTTTTATATTCCATGAAGGGCCTGCCAAGATATCAGTGTCCATGAGCACTGAACATTCTTCCTAAACAAGAAAAAGCAGAAGAGGAAGAACACAGAGATCCAAATATCTTTAGGTATTAACCCTCTAGTTGCAGCATTAGGTACAAAAACTGTTTATTCATTATCCATTATGCCAGTTGAGTTCCTTTAGATATGGCAACATCAACCACAGGCCAGTTTACCTGCCACCCACACTTGGTTTTGAACCTGTTCAGAGCACTGTCAGTATTCTTTGGTGTTAGGCAGCTAGACTGACATTAGCAGACTTAGAAGACATTTGAAGACAAACTGAATTATCATAATGAGCTTCCCTCCTTCCTGCTTCTCTGTAAGAAAGGGTAACATCAAGATTGCTCCTCCTTAAGATTTCAAATACCAAATGAGGGGGTGGAAGACAAAGGCATCAGGGCTTTGTCGAGACCCACTCAGGGAATGGGTCAATTGCAGAATCTGAGTTCTGCCTCTGGCCCTGGGCGTAGACATGACATTCTAAACTGTCCAAAATGTAATATTACAAATACATATTCTTGTCTTCTCCCTTAAGAGTTATCCAACTAGACCTGTCAATGATCTGGCCAGGAGACCACGTCCTCAAGAAAGCGGATACATGTCAAGAGATGGGAGGAGTACTTAGCTTAATAATGAGATAACATACTTACATACCCCAAAGCCCCGTCCTTGAAGCAGTTGCTTACTCGAGTATCGTTATAGCTTACAGCTGTGCTAAGCCTGCTGTTCTTCTGAATTCTAACTCAAAAGGGATGACTCTTCCTTTCTCCCCTTCCTATTTATTCTTCAGATGCAGCCAAATCATAGCATGTTTCTCCTGACTCATTCTTTGAAGGCATCTCCTATCTCATATGACTGCTTCCAAACCTCCATTGCCATACCTACCTGCTTTTTAGAACACTATCTCAAAGAGTATCACTCACTCCCCATTTTCCAGCTGCTGACATTTGCTGCTTTCCTGACCTGCTGTTTTTCTCTCTAATTCTTAATGAGATGGTCCATGAAGTCCCTTCTGAGTCCATTTTCACTCATTTACTTTATTTTTCAGACATGTAATTCAGGCTGACCTCAAATTGGTACAGCAATTGAACTCCTGATCCTCCTGTTTCCATCTCTCAAGAATTTACAGAATCACACAATTATTCCCTCACTGAGTCTTGTGTGTGTGTGTGTGTGTGTGTGTAGATGTGTTCACATGTATGTAGAGACCAGGGGTTGATGCCTGGTGTCTTCCTCAATTACTCTCTACCTTAACTGTAAAACAAGGTCTCACTGAATTTGTAGCTTGCAGATTCAGCTAGACCGGCCATCCAGGGTCCCTTTGGGACCTTCCTGTTTCCATTGCCCCAGCACCAGGATTACAGGTACACCCCACCATGTCTTATTTTCTTTTGTGGGTTCTAGGGAATAGAACTCATAATTGATATTCTAGTTAGTCTCCCTCCAACATAATAGTTTTATTAATTATTTTGGAATTTCATACAGTGAACCCTGATCACTCTCTTCTCATTCCTTCCAGGTCCACCCTCCCATCCTTGCACCGCCTAAAAAAAACCAAGAATAACCCCCCACCAAGTCCAATTTGTGCTGCCCATACACTCACTGGAGCATGGTCAAACTGCCAGTGATCATGCCCTTACAGAAAACCGAGTCCTGCATCCACCACCCCTGAAAGCCATCGACTGTGAAGAGCTACGCTTCAGCATCTTTATCACAATTCTTTTGTTCATTTTCAATATATCCTGACCATAGTTTCCCCTCCTTCCATCCTTCCAAGTTCCCTTCTCTTCCCCTCTCCCCCAGATCCACTCCTCTTCTGTTTCCCTTCAGAAAAGAGCAAGCTTCCCAGAATATTCACTGAACACAGAATAACAAGATACAGAAAGACTAGGCACAAACCCTCAGATGAAGGCTGGACAAGGCAACCACTAGGTGGAAAAGGATCCCATGAGCAGACAAAAGAGTCAGAGACACCCACACCTCCACAGTTAACAGTCCCACAGGAACACCAAGCCACAATCATAACATACATGCAGAGGACCCAGCGCAGATCCATGCAGGCTCCGTGATGGCCACTTCAGTCTCTGTGAGCCCTTATGAGCCCTGCTTATTGAAGCCTGTGGACCATGCTCTCCTGGTGTCCTTGACCCCTCTGGCTCCAATACTTCTTCCTTCCCCTCTCTCCAGGGGTTCCCTGAGCTCCAGGGAGGGGAGTTCTCCAATTTGGGCTCTCTTTCTACCTAATGTTTGGCTGTGGGTCTCTGCCTCTGCCCCCATCAGCTGCCAGTGGAAGCTTCTTTGATGATTACTGGGCTAGACACCAACCATGTTTGTCTTTCTGAGTCTGGGTTACCTCTCTCAGGATGATTTTTCTCTAGTTCCATCCGTTTGTGTGAAAATTTCGTGATGTCAGATTTTTTAACAACTTAGTAAAAACTCCATTGTATAAGTATATCACATGAGGGACATCTAGGTTATTTCCAGTTTCTGCTATTATGAATAAAGCCATCATGAACATAGCTGAGCAAGAATCCTTGTGGTAGGATGGCACATCCTTTTGGTATATGCCCAAGAGTTGTATAGCTAGATCTTGAGGTAGATCAAGTTCCAATTTTCTGAGGAACTGCCATATTGATTTCCATGCTGGTTAGTTTTTTTGTCAACTTGATACAAGGTAGAGTTATTTGGGAAGAGGAACCTCAATTGAGAAATATGCCTACGTCAGATTGGCCAGTAAGCAAGCCTATGGGGTATTTCATGATTGATGTGGGAGCCACCAGCTCACTGGACAGGGGTGTAGAGGGTGAGGGGTGTGTGGTGGATGCCACCCACTGCTGAGCAGATGGTCCTGAGTAGTTTAAGAAAGCAGACTGAAAGCCATAACAAACAAACCAATACGCAGTTTTCTCTGTGTATGCATGACTTCTGTTTCAGTTCCTGCATACAGGTTCCTGCTTGCAGTTCCCGACCTGACTTCCCTCAGTGATGGAGTATGAACTGAGAACTAAAGTAAACCCTTTCTTCCCCAAGCTGCTTTCGGCCATTGTGTTTTATCACAGCAATTGGAACCCTAACTGAAATACCTGGCAAGTCTTTACCAACAGAACCAATTTTCCATTCTCCCGAGTTTGTTTTTAAATTAATTTTTCAGTGCTACTATGGCAGTTTGGATAAAAATGGCACCCATAGGCTCACAGGTTTGAATGGTTGGTCATCAGGGAGTGGCACTGTTTAAAAGGATTAGGAGGTGTGGACTTGTCAGATCAGGTGAGACCTTGTTGGAGAAAGTTTGTCTCTCGCTGGGGGTGGACTTTGGGTTTCAAGAACCCAAGCCAAATCCAGGGGCTTTCTCTTCCTGCTGCCCTTGGATCCAGATGTGGAACTCTCAGCTATGATGTCAGCCTTCCCTTCACAAGGACAATAGATTGAGCCTCTGAAACAGTAAGTAAGCCCCCTTTTATGAGAGTTACCATGGTCATGGAGTCTTTGCACAGCAATAGAACAATGACTACAAATACTAAAAACCCAAACAAAGGAACTTTGGCTCTTGGGTAACACCGGTAAGCTATTGTATTTGAGTTTTAACCTCAAGTCCCTCTCATTCCCAGACACACATGAAACACAAGCCTGGGCTAATGCCAGGGAACTCTGCAGATCCTATGCAGAAACCACAGGGTCTCCTCTGGTCAGGCTTCTGGAACCCCTTGGAAACGGGAGCAGTGCCTGGCTCCTTGGAGCACATGCTCAACCAGCAAACTCCATTTGTGAACTCTGTGTTCCCTCCCACTGGGTTGGTGAGTGCGAAGTTCTGCCAACACACTGCTGTCAGTGGTGGTGGGATGCCCCGAGTCTCCATGCCCTATGTGTCTGGTTCTTGAACTGAGCTCACAAATTCGGCCAATGTACTGATTAACTTATATGCTCATTAGCTTGATGCTCAAAGGCCTGCGTCTCCAACCAATCCCCTAAAGGAAACACAAAGACTCTGGCTGTGCTGTTTGTCACTGTTCTGGGGTCATTCCCATGTCACTTCTTATTCCTGTAACTCTAGGCTGTGGGACAATGAAGTTTTGAGAGTTTTCAGACTAGAGGAGTCCTGGAAGCAGTGATACGTGCTGGATTAAACTCTCAGGTTGGGGCCATGCCTTTTTGGTCCTTGTATTGAGGGTGAGCCTCCTTGGATGACAGATTCCCACAGTCTAGGTGTGAAAATTGAGCCCTGTAATGAAAGAAGGGAGAGCCGCCTTGTTCTCTGCCTATCGGGCCAGTCTCCAGGGCACTGCCAACTTCCTGAGGATCCAGCAGGGGTTGCGGGCAGGGAGCCAGCAGAGCAGGCCTGCCAATCACTGCCTTTGGTATATGAATACTCAGACCTGCCCCTGAAGATGAAAGACTTTGGACTGGATTTCACACAGTCGTGATAAGTTGGGCTTCTGGCCTGGTGGGTTGTCCTATTTGGGAGTGGGGCAGAAAGGGCTCAGGAACCACATGCAAGTAGATACTGCCCCCTGTGCACTGGTATCTGAAAGTGAAGTCCGTTCTACTGAAGCCTGACTGCTCAGTCTCCATGGCTAGAACAGAAAACACGCCCATGACTGGGTTATAAACATGCCCATGACTGGGTTATAAACATGCCCATGACTGGGTTATTGGAATATCCGTGGGATGAGTAAAAAGGTTAGCCTGCTAAGTGTAGGGACACAGCGACGAGTTAGGCCTGGTTCCAGGAGGTAGAACCTCATCCTCACTTTTGGCTCTTGTGTTCCCTGTCAGGAGTCCTATGTTTACTCCTGTTCTGCTGTTCCCTGTCAGGAGGCCTGTGCTTACCTGTTCCCTGTCAGGAGTCTTATGCTTACTCCTGTTCTGCTGTTCCCTGTCAGGAGTCCTATGCTTACCTGTTCCCTGTCAGGAGTCCTATGCTTACCTGTTCCCTGTCAGGAGTCCTATGCTTACTCATGTTCTGCTGTTGGGAATAGAGAAAGAGACTTTCCTAGAGGAGGTGACGTGGCACATTTAGGATCTCATTGACCGTGACTTTTGTTACTGGCCATCTCTCAGCTGGGTCATGCTATCCTCCTGCCCCTGGAATACACAGTGACAAGCTATGAAGAGAAGAGATATGCCATGGGGGACGGTAATGGCACTCTCTTTTAGTCAGATTCTTCCCCAACTCTGTCCACTGGTATCCAACGGCTTCTTCCTGGTTCCCTGTGTCTTAGCAATGTGGCTCTCCTCCAGGTGAACCCTGAGTGAATCCCTTCTAGAAACCTCCTTGAGGGTACAGCTTTGTTTTTCAATACACAATCCTGGGAGTGGAGTGTTGGCTTCCTCTCAACCTGTAATTGTGTGGGGTTTGCCTAGTGCTTGCCCATACCTTTTGTAAATCTTGGTCATGTGGGGTCTACAGCCTTTGAGGAAGTATTCACTTGTGAAGCCTTAGAATGTGAGATGCTTGCCCTGATGTTTTGGGAAGATCCCAGGGGAAGGGAAGGATGTACAAGGGGCGGTAATATTTTTACATTATTTTGTCCACTACAGCTTCTAATGATGACTGAAGACAAAGGCTGAGTGATAAAGTCAAGCTGGGCCTGGACTTCCCCAATGTAGGTGCAGGGAAGGGGAGGTCTGGGGAGGGCATGGCGTCCTCACCTCATTTCCTCACCTGGCTGAGGGCTTTGGGATCAGAGCTTCAGCTCTCCTGCTCCCATCCTGGAGACTGCACAGTGTTTTCCTGTGATGGTGGGGCTGGCTGAAGGGAAGCAGACATAAGCCATCCTCTTGGCTTGGCTGGGGTGGGACAGAGGAGGAGAGGGTTTGGGTGGACACTGTGGAGAACCAGGTATGGACAGCCGCATGCAGTCGCTCTGCTACAGCCCTGACTTTGTGAGTCCCCACTGTATGGCATAGACTGGCTTTGCAGGAGTTAAAGGCTTTTGTTCATGCCCACATTTGTCCTGTTTGGTATTTGAACTAATCCATTCTGGTTCTCCAAGGTTTTCTATTCAGTCAACACACTCACCCCCTTAACTCCTAAGCTTTATTAATAGACACTGTGTATCAATGTCTAGAAATACTTAGTATTATTGTGAAAGCCCTGCTTGGGCCTTTAGTTCCTATGTAATAATTTCTTTCTTTTTTTATTAATTTATTTTTTTTATATTCCAATCCCAGTTCCCCCTCCCTCCTTTCCTCCCAAACCCTCCACTCCAGTCTCCTCCCATCTGCTCCAAGGAGAGGGTAAGGCCTCCCCTAGGAAGTCTACTAAGTGTGTCCCATCATCTAGTTGAGGCAGGATCAAGGCACCTCTCCACCCCCATATCCCCGTGTCTAGGCTGGGCATGGTATCTCTCCATATAGAATGGGCTCCACTAAGTCAGTTTGTGCATTAGTGTTAGATCCTGGACCCACTGCCAGTGACCTCATATATTGTCCCAATCACACCACTGTTACCTATATTAAGGGAATCTATTTGGCCTTATGCAGATTCCCCATTTGTCAGACCTGAGTCACTGATCTCTCACTACCTTGGGTCAGCTGATCCTGTGGGCTTCCCCATCATGGTCTTGACTCTTTTGTTCATATTTTTGCTCCTCCCTCACTTCGATTGTACTCCAGGAGCTTGGCCCATTGGCTAGTTATGGATTCCTGCATCTGTATCTGCTTCCATCTGGAAGAGGGTTCAAGCTTCTCTGGGATTATAGATTGTAGGCTGGGTATCTTTTTGCTTTATGTCTGGTATCCACTTATGAGTGAGTATGTACTATATTTGTCTTTCTGGTTTTGGGTTACCTCACTTAGGATGTTTTTTTCTAGTTCTGTCCATTTACCTGTGAATTTTAGGATGTCATTGCTTCTTACCACTGAGTAGTACTCCATTGTGTAAATATACATTTTCTGTATCCATTTTTCAGTTGAGGGGCATCTAGTCTATATCCAAGATCTGGCTATTACAAATAATGTTGCTATGAACATAGTCGAGCAAATGTTCTTGTGGTATGAATGTGCCTCCTTTGGGTATATGCCCAACAGTGATATTGCAGGGACTTGAGGTAGGTTGACCCTAATTTTCTGAGAAATCACCGTACTGATTTCCACAGTGGCTGTACAAGTTTGCACTCCCACCAGAAATGGAGGAGTGTTCCCCTTTCTCTCATCCTCTCCAGCATAAGCTGTCATTGGTGTTTTTTATTTTAGCCATTCTGATTAGTGTAAGATGGAATCTCAGAGTGGTTTTGATTTGCATTTCTCTGATGAGTGTCTTTCTGTTGAGATTGTTCTGTTGAGAATTCTCTATTTAGGTCTGTACTCTATTTTTATTTTATTTTATTTGGTTTTACGAGACAAGGTTTCTCTGTATTGTTTTGGAGGCTGTCGGTCCAGCCTGGCCTCGAACTCACAGAGATCCGCCTGCCTCTGCCTCCCGAGTGCTGGGATTAAAGGCGTGCGCCACCACTTCCTGGTATGTACTCCATTTTTAAATTGGATTATATGGTAGTTTGATTTCTAGTTTCTTGAGTTCTTTGTATATATAAATTTTTGTATTTGGAATGCTCTCCAACTTTGAACTTGACCATGGCTGTATGCCATCTTGCCTGACTGGTCATGCATCATCTACCCGCTCCTTGAGCGCATAGGCTTAAATCAGAAGAAAATAAGTCTAATATAGCCAGAAATCTGCCCAACAGTTTTCACAGAGCTGAGTCCCAAGTAGAAGCAATACTCAAAGGCCTCTCTCTATGTCAGGCAGCTACAGTCAGCCTGAGAGTCCCTCTCCCTAACAGGCAGCTCATGGTCAGCCTGAGGGGCCCTCTCCCTAACAGGCACCTCACGGTCAGCCTGAGGACCTTTGCCATTTTCAGCATCAACCATGGTTCAACTTTGCTCATGCTGTTCAAATATTGACCCTGTTCTTGTGTCATCCCTTAGAAATGATTTGGACTCTTCTCTTGAGACTGTTAACTATTTTCTTTTCTGGTTTCACTGGACTTGCAGGTGCAGAATCTGTCAGCCACCCTAACAACCTGGGTTTAATACACCATGTCTGGTTTGGATGTTAGTGGTGACAGATCCAGGGACAGCGTGGCATTCCCATCTAATATTAGTGTGGTGTTTCTATCTTGTCCTCAGAGTGAACTCTGCTGCAGAGTAGGGTCTGATTGAGCAAACAGTGGTGTGTTACATGGAAGCCCGCACAGTGGCGCAGGCCCAGTGTTAGAGAAGAGGCCACTCTTCCCCACTGCCCTATGAGGTCAGCATTTCTCCCGAGCTCTGCTGTCCAAAGGTTGTGACAACTGTTTTCTACCTCAGGAAAAACAGAAGACAAAGATCTCAAAGGCTATCTCAGATCACTTGAAGCTCTACTGGGCACGCGGCCATGGTTTGCAGGGGACAAGGTAAAGAGGTAACTGGTGGGAAGGAGGAGCTGCCATTCTTCACAGGCAACCAGACCCCATCCCACTGACCCTCGCTTCCTGCAGATCACCTTTGCGGATTTCCTCGTCTATGATATCCTGGACCAGCACCAAATGTTTGAACCCAAGTGCCTGGATGCCTTCCCGAACCTGAAGGACTTTGTGGCTTGCTTTGAGGTGACGCCCTGATCCTCCTTCCTCTTGGATATCCTTCCCTTCCCCTTTCCAGGATGCTTCCCTAGTCCCGAGGGTTAAAAGAAGAATAACAAGGGACTACTGAGCCCTGGCTTTCTGTCAGGACCTGTGAGCAGCCTCTTACATCTGTGGAGTCAGGGTATCCTTGCAACAGCCTGCAACCTGAGTAGAGTTAGATGTCCCACTGGGCTGATTAGGAATCTGCGATTGTGGAGGGCCAGCTGCTTGCTCAAGGTCCTAGCTCCAGCAGAGACTGCTCTGGGCTCCTGACTGCCTTTGGCTTCTAAAGGCAGTTGACCTGGACCAGAAAGTTGTTCTTCAGTGACAGGGTCCTAAGTGGAAGGTGGCCAGGAGAAGAGAAAGATAGAAGATAAACAAGGTGAAGGCTAGGCTTGGGAGGTCTTGCACAAGCTGTGTCTTATGCCAAGGAAACTTATTAAGAAGTATAGCATCTTACATGCTATTTCTGGAGGAGAAATGGTGTGAAGTCAGCTGAAAGCTAATCAAGCAATGCTGGACAAACAGAATGTGAGATTACAGTGTGAGCACACAGTGTCCTTGGGACTGATAACCATACTCTTGCCCAGTGGTAAGAGCTGGGTTCTCAGGATCTGAAGCAGCAGAGTCCTGAGGGTTTTTGGCTCTGCCAAGCATGTTCCTGGCCTTAGAGAAGGAGCTGTGTCCCTTCTCCATACACTAGAGCCCCAGAGAATAAACGTCTTGGATCAGTCCAGCTCAACAGACAACGTAACACCAAAAATAAAAGACCCAGAGACTGATGTTGGGGTTCAGACTCCAAGCTGAATATCAGGAAAGCAAAGCAGCCAGCCACTAGATTCTTATGTCTACCTCAGGCTGAGCAGGCTGATCCTGTCTCCACAAGCTCTCACCAAGCTGTAACCTCTCACCAGACTGTAACCTCTCCTCAGCATGGCTGGAGAATGAATGCCTCATACTGACGGCTTGCTCCTGTCTTTAATACCCCTCTAGTGCTGGGATTAAAGGTGTGAGCTATAGTTCTTTTTTAGACTGATTCAATCTTGTGTAGATCTCGGTGGCCTTGGGCTCACAGTGATCCATCCACTTCTTATTCCCTAGTCCTAGGATTAAAGGTGTGCACTACCACCTCCTAGCTTCTGGCTGCTGGGATAAAAGGTGTGTGCCACCACTGCCTGATCTCTGTAGCCTGAGGCTGACTTTGCTTTTCTGAATCCCCAGTCAAGCTTTAATAAGTCACAAATAATATATATCACTACAAGACAGCCTCCATTGATTCTCTCTGATATGTGCAAAATGGAAAGTCAGGTCTTTGCACAGCCTGAGTTTCTTGCCTGGGACTTGTGGTATGCAGAACATGTGAAGAATGTGTTTGTCCCTGCAGCCATGAGGCTGAGACCAAGGCAGACTGATGTGCAGAACCAAGAAATACCCAGTGGTCACACCTGATCTGCAGAATGGTGTAGTCAGTTGCGTTCCTGTACCTCAGCATCCCTCCTGAATGGTGATGATTGTTGGCCTGATTTTGCATGGTGGTTGGGTAGATTTACTACATCTGGATTTTAAAGTCTCTTGGATGTTCCTAGAGTGAGTTTGCAGGGCTGAGATCCTGTTTTCTCCTTCCCACCCACAGGGCCTGAAGATCTCTGCCTACATGAAGACCAACTGCTTCCTCCCAAGCCCTGTGTACTTAAAACAGCCCACGTGGGGTAACAAGCAGGACTCTGCACTGCTGCTCCTGGTAGGGAAGACCTGACAGTGTCCCCGGTGCCCTGGACTTTGAACCATCTTTGGGTCCCGCTGTCCACTCTGCATCCATCTTCCTCTTCTTTTCTGCCTCTTCCATTTCCTGCTCCTCTACCAGGATCACTGTGTCTCTCTTCCCCTAGTTATAGTGAAGGCTCTGCAAGTTCAGCTCATCACTTCTTTGGTTCTTTCGTTTTCTTGTTTTTCTATGGTTTCTAGCTAGACAGTTCTGGGCTTTGTTTTGAGCAACATAAATGACCCTACTATAGTCCTCTCGGTTGTGTGAGAGATCAGCCTTGTTTGAACTACACTGACTCTGTGTCTTGTCTATAGCCTGCGGCTCTAAAAACTGAGTGCATTGACTCAGTTGAGTGGTGTTCATTGTTTTGTTCATAGGAAGAGCTGGCTAATGAGACTGTGACTGGAGCTCTCAATTAGATATCATTCCAGATGACCCTGGGATTCCTGCAGGACGATGCTCCTTCTGAGTCAGGCTTCCTCATCATCCTGCACTATGCAATAACTCTGTTGGCTGTGTATGGTTGTGTGTCTGGCTTTGAAGCAATATTGGCCTGATGGGAAGCCGTAAGCAGGTCCTACGCTCAACATCTGTTCTCACCTAGAAGTCTTTTCTAAACTGAACGTTCAGTTTTCTGAGCATTCTTCTTTCTTCTCAAGATGTCTCCTGCTGCTTGTGACTGAGGTTATGGATGTTGTCACTTAACTCAATCATAGGCTCCTTTGGAGGATCCAGGCATTGTTGGACTTTTGATCTCTGCTATGAATGACAGTGTTTGGTGTACCATCAGTGTTCCTCCTCCTCCTCCTTCTCTCTCTGTCTGTCTGTCTGTCTGTCTGTCTGTCTGTCTGTCTGTCTGTCTGTGTCTCTCTCTCCTTCTGTCAGTGCTAGGAATTAGAGCTCGGGAGCTTGGGAGATAACCATGGTTCCCCTAGAAGGCATAGAATGAGATACAGAAGATTTCCCATGAGGAGCTGTTGTTGTCTGACCCAGAGGGCTGCTCTCACTTAAGCATTTTTGAGGCTGCAGCTGCCTCTGAGTGACTGAGGAAGGGCAGACCAATTTTCCTGGGCCCAAGTCCAGCAGTATGTGAGCAGAGGTATGTGGACATTTTGTGTCAGCTCACCTACAAGAGCTGGGCTCGTTGAAGAAGCATCTTCTGCTGGTGGCAGATCCTGGATTCTGGTCTTTGTTAAGTACTTCCTTATACCTATCTATAATTTAGAACAGGTTGGAGGACAACCCTGCTGGTCATTGTCCTTATGCCAAGTTCTAGCTGTTGCCTACTACAGCAGTGAGGAAGTAAGCACTCTTGGGAAGGATGTGAGGGTCATTATGAAATAAGTGATTAAAAGGTAAGGCTTGTAAGATAAGAGATTATTTCCTTTATTTGTTGAAGAGAAGTATTGATTAATCTGATAAGCCTTTATTAAACATTGACTCACATGAGCAGACTAAAGGGTAAACTGTGTGTCTCAGCGGGCTGTACTCTAGCTTCCATGATAGGGTCCTCCTCTTCCCCTTCCTTCTCCTCCCCCTTCTCCTCCTTCTCTTCCTTCTTCTTTTGTTTTTTTCTTTGTTTGGTTTTTGGGTTTTCTTTTAAGTTTGTTTTTATTGGGGGGTTGCCAGGATAGAGGGCAGATTCCAGGAGATGGAGAGGTAAGTGGGACTGGGAAGCATGATGTGAAATCCACAAAGAGTCAATGAAAGTAAAAACAAACAGACAAAGAAAACCTAATTCAAACACAGATTAAATACAGGAAAAAGGGAAGTTAAAGGGAATGTGATGAAAGTTAAGTAGGTAGACACAAATATTAAATGAGAGTGAAACTGTGTGTGTGTGTGTGTGTGTGTGTGTGTGTGTGTGTACAGAAACCAGAGATTGACAATATCAGATGTCTTCTTCAACCACTCTATCTAACTTTTTTTTAGATTGTCTCATAGTGAGCCTGAATCTCACTGATTTGACTGAACTGTCTGGCTAGTAAGTTCCATCTCCCGGCCCTGAAATTGACAGGCTCACACTTCCTAGCCTGGCTTTCCCACAGGTGCTGGGAATTAGACCCAGATGGGTGAGCATGCACACTATGCAGGTGCTTCACTGAGCCATCTTTCCAGTCCCTCCTGGTCTTTTCTGATTCCTCTGTTGGATATCATTCTGTGGAAGTCATAGGCTCTGGACATGCCCATGGAACGTATACCACTCACAGTGAGTGCAACAAAGAGAAGACCAAACAACTCAAACTCAAGCAAAGGACTTGAATGACTTTTCTTTTTCTTGAAAAGATATGCAAGTGTCTATAAGCACTCGAAAAAGTGTTCAAAAACCACTTATTAGAGAAATGTAAAACAAAACTACATTCAGTATCTGCCTCACACGCTTCTGATTGGTCACTACAGATGGTAATTGTATGGAGTAATTGGAACATTTTTGCTTTGTCTCTTGGAATGTAAAATGCTACAACTATTATAGAAATTAGGCCATTCCTCATAAGATAAGTGATAGAATTACTTATGATGTACCAACTCCTTTTTTAGGTATATACTCAAAGTAAGGTCCATATCTATATGCTGCATATATAATACACATGCACATATCATGTATAGTATATATGCACCATATATAGTGAACTTAAATAACTATTTTTGGCTTTTTAAGACAAAATTTCTCTATTTAGCTCTCAGACTGGCCAAGAATTATTTATGTAACCCAGGCTGGCCAAGACTTGTGATCTTCTTGCCTAAGCTTCCCAGGCCTTAGGATTTCAGTATGTGCCAACCTGGCCAGTCACATGTATGTTTGTATGTCCATGTTCAAAGAAGTATTGTTACCGTGAATAGAATATGAATGAAACCCATGAACCCATTTACAAATGAGTGTGAAAAAATGCAGTATAGAAACAGAAGAATAATTTTTGGTGTTAAAGAGGAAGGCCATTTTGATACACGATAAAACTTAGATGAAACTTGAACCATTAATACTGGTTAAAAAAATCACTGCAAACATTATACAATTCTGATTATATTAGTGACTTTCCCTATCATTCTGACAAAATACTAGGCAGGACACAACTTAAGGGCAAAAAATTTATTTAGGCTGATGTTTCAGAAAGTTTGGCCCAGGGTCCCTTGGCCCCATGTGCTTAGGCAGAATATCATGGTGGCCAGAACATGTGGTAGAGGCAGCTTCTCACTTCTTGGTGGGTGAGAGGAAGAGGGTATGGCAGGAGGATCCCCAGACTGAGCATCTTCAAGGAACTGTTCCCAGGCTCCTTCTCTGCAGTTTCGCCTCATGTTCTAAATTGTCTACCACCTCATGAGATAGTGCCACCCACTACTCTAGAGTCCAGAATATGTACACTCCCTATTGCAGCTATAACATACGAGGAATGCGCAGCAGTCACAGCGGTGGTGGTTTCTGGAGGCTGGAGGGAAGAGTCACAGAGTGGTGACAGCTGCCAGCATCGATGCCTGTGGCAATACTGAACTGACATACGGCAAATGTGGTGCTATAGAGTTTACCACAGTGAATACGACAAATAAGTAAGAAAGAAAACAAAGAACGATGGGTGGTTGCTGCGCAGTCCCTGCCCAAATTCAGATGCTCCCAGTAAAAAAGGCAAATGCTACGTTAGATTTGAAATTGGCCGTGTGATTATTAAAGAAGAGAATCAAGAGCAGCTTCACTTTCATATCCTAAGGATAACATAAAGATCTCTGAACATTGTGCTCACAGTTAGAAGAGAGAAAAACATCCACTTGAAGGTCTCAGCTGGAAGCAGCCTAAGACAAGTACTTAGACACAGACAATAAAACATGACTGGCTGAGGCTAGCCTCCTGTGGGCTCCTCCGTTCAGTGTGCCTCTTGCTCCTGAGGATGGGGGAGGGAGACAGGCTTTCTTAACAACAAACAAAAGAAAAAAAACTGCATTGGAGTTGGCTTCGTCAGCCTGTCCTCACTTACTATTTGTTAAACTTCTTTGCCTAGTTTCCCCCTATTTCCACGGTGTTCTGTGCAGTAGGATTCAGCTCAAAGAGACAGCAACCTGGAAGACAGTTCATCTCCTGGGGAGAGTCCAGGAGACTAAGCATTTCTACTTCATGGACTCTTTCAGGGTCTCAGCCTCCTTCTTTAGGGTACTTTCCCCTTGTTAGATTTTCAGTTTTAAGAGGAGAAGGGGTCACTGAGTCTAGTTGACCTGTAGGCAAGAGTTTTGCAGATCACTGGTAGGCAGGCAGCATGACATGGTAAGGGTCTGAAGGAAGTTTCTAAGCCTGTTCCTTTAATGTCCCTGTTGGGGGCAGTGAAGAAGAAGAAGGGATGTATCTCAAGGAACTGGGTCCAAGGCCGGCTGATATCACCTAACTAGACTAAGATAGTATTTCTGGCATAAACAAGTGCTTGAAGTCCCAAGGACATTTTTGGACAAGGGCTTCTTGAAGAACAAAAGGCCTAGTTGTACATGATAGAACAGTGATCCTGTCTTGCATACAGTCCTCCGTTTAGGACTTTGCTACCCAGAGGGGCTCTTTACCAGGGAGAGGAAGACTAGCTCTGACACTCCTTTCCATAGAAGGGAGCTATATCTCAGTTATGGGAGGGAGGGAGGGAGGGAGGCAGGGAGGGAGGCAGGGAGGGAGGCAGGGAGGGAGGCAGGGAGAGGGAGAGAGAGAGAGAGAGAGAGAGAGAGAGAGAGAGAGAGAGAGAGAGAGAGAGAGAGAGAGAGAGAGAGAGAGAGAGAGAGAGAAAGAGAAGTTCCCAACATGCAGATGGGGTGGAGTGGCAGCTGTCAATATCTTATTGGTGAGGTGCAGTGTGCCATAATCAAGTCCAGGAACACCTACAATGTTGGCAGCCTGTGTGAGAGGGTCTGGCCGCAAGTTGTGGGGTGGGGAGGCAGTGGGGGTCAGGGACCATCACTTGAACTTACCAGAGGGGAAATACTGAGCGTTAGTCATTGTGTGGGCTACATGTGGACAGACAGACATTTTGAAGAACCATGCTATTAGTATCTCCAGTCAGATGGCCGGAACCTGTTTAGCCCAGACTTTCCGTGTTCTCTCACGCCCCCTGCTGGACAGGGCCCGGCAGGGTTTGGATCATGCACACAGGTCCTCTGAACTACCGCGTGCGGCCACCAGTATCGCTCATAGCATCCTACTGCATTGAGTGAACACTGCTATTCATCAATGTCAGAACGGAGTGAATTCTCCCACAGCAGACCTTCCGCTCCCAGAGAGTAGAGTCTGTGTCTGGAATCCTCCCTCTCTGCCTGTGGCCTGTGCCTCAGCTGTGTGCTGGCTGGTTCAGATAATCTCTGCAGCCCTGGAAGTAACAGGCTCAACGGATGAGAAGTAGCTCAGCATGAAGGTCGGACATGGGACCATTGACTCTGCTTCTGCTCGCCTGTTGCTGGTGCTCCCCGTTCAGATCCATCAGTGAGCTTTCTAATAGGCAGCGCTTGGGCAGCCAGAGGACCTCTGCTTCTCTCTCTCCTCCCTCTCAGCCTAAGTACTCCCCAACTTCACAGAAATGTTAAAATATTTACTTGTTCCTCTGCCTCCCCACTGAGCTAATTTTTGACTTTGCAACCCTTAGGCCTCTGAGTTGTATACATGTGTTCCTGTGTGTGCACATGTGTACACATGTCTGTGGAGGTTAGACATTGGCATCTGGTGTCTTCATCAACCCCTCTGTGGGGTTTGAGACAACTCTCTCACAAAACCTGGAGACTGGATAATCAGCTAGACAGGCACCAGGAAACCTGCTGGAAACTTTTGTCTCCACCTCCCCAGCACTGGGGTTTATAAGTGTCTGCCGCCATGATAAACTTTTTCATATGGGTTAGCATTGACTGGGAAATACTTACCAAGTGAGCCATCCCCCTGCCTCTTGAGTCTGTTTTCAAATTCATTTTAAATTTTGTTTTTAAAAGTCACTGAAGTTAAGAACCTGAAAGGGGGAGGCTTGGTAAGGTTTTGTCTTTGAGTTTTAACCACAGGTGCCACAATTATTTGCAAGACATTTGAGTCACTCTCTTGTACCCAAACACACATGAGGCAGGACCTTGGGTCAGGGCCGAAACCAGTGAGTTGGACAGCTGAATGTTTGACTCTTAGGTATTTGAATCCTCTGCAGAGTCCTTCAAGGTCCTCTCTGGACAGAATCCTGTTGTCCCTTAGAATCAGGAGAGCTATCTGGTCCCTTCTGGCCACTGTGTTGTTGAGTTCAGGGTTCTGTCCATGGTGATGGGAGCCTTTCAATTTCACAAGCCATCTGTATCTGATTCTTGGATTTAGCTCACAGATATGGCCAAAGTACTCTTTAATTTATATGGTCACTAGCTTGATGACCAAAGAGCTGGGTCCTGGTGGGGATTTGGATGAGATGCCTCTATAGGCTCATATGTTTGAGCTGGGTCCTGGTGGGGATTTGGATGAGATGCCTCTATAGGCTCATATGTTTGAGCTGGGTCCTGGTGGTGATTTGGATGAGATGCCTCTATAGGCTCATATGTTTGAGCTGGGTCCCCAGTTAGTGAAACTGTTTGGGAAGGATTAGGAGGTGTGGCCTTGCTGGAGGACGAGTGTCGCCGGGAGTGGGCTTTGAGATTTCAGAAGCTCATGCCATTCCTATTAGCTCTCTCTCTGCCTCCTGCTTGTAGATCAGATGTGAGCTCTCAGTTACTGCGTCAGCACCATGCCTGGCTGTCTGTCTGCCTACTGGCATCTCCTCACCACGATGGCCATGGACTCTTCCTCTGAAACTGTAAACTCTCATTAAATGCTCTCCTGTAAATTGCTGTCTCAGGGTTCGCATTGCTCTAAAGAGACACAAAAGGAAAACATTTAATCGTGGGAGGGGCGGGGCACTTGCATACAGTTTCAGAGTTCATCATGGCAGGGAGCATGATGGCGTGCAGGCAGACGTGCTTCTGGGGCTGGGAGTGCTACATCTTGACTCAGAGGCAACAGAAAGTCGGCTGTAACACTGAGTGAACTTGAGGAGAGACACCTCGAAGCCTGCCCCCACAGTGACACACTCGGGCCAACCAGGCCACACCTCCCTTTGGGGGGCATTTCCTTTCAAACCACCCAGACAGCCCCCAAATCCTCCCCGCCCCAAAGACACATTTCACTGCTCCTATACCTCCAGGTTGTGTGGACAATAAAGCCTGGAGTTTGTTAGAATGGCAGAGTTCCTTCTTCCAGTGATGGGTTCAAGAATAGACTCTTAGGTTGAGAGAATGCCTTTTCATCCATACGTTGAGATCTGAGCCTCCCTGAATGACAGATTCCCACAGTCTAGGTGTGAAAACCAGTCCATAAGGAAAGGAGAGGGGTGGAACAGGTCATAACTGGCGGTCTCCAGGGATACCGCCAACTTCCTGAGGATCCAGCAGGGGGCAGACTAGAGCAGGCCAGCCTGTCATTGCCTTTGTTATCTGAAAACTCAGCCCCGCCTCCAGATTATAGCCCCTGGGCTTGGATTGGCTTTGACTCCCACAGTCGTGGTGGGTTGGGCTCTGTGGTTCGGGGTGGGGGTGCGGGGCTAGCTCACTTAGGGGCGGGGCAGAGCCGCTCTGGAACTGCTCAGTGTCCACGCTGTGCCAGCATCTGTAAGTGGAGCCTTCTGGCCGTGGCCTGACTGCAATCTCCAAGGCTGGAACAGGAACCATGCCCGTGACTCTGGGCTATTGGGATATCCGTGGAGTGAGTGAAAGGTTGGGCCCCCAGGTGGGAAGAGCCCAAGGTCAGCACAAAGGAAGACTCCCAACAGGTCTTTCTTGAGCCCTTTACCTGTCTCTGTCAGAGCCACCCTGCCCAGTCCCTCCTCTCGGCTTGCCTCCCTCCCTCCGCCCCATCTCTCTTTTTAGTGAAAGGTGGGGAGACTTCCTAGAGGGGGTGAAGTCACACATCTAGGATCTCACCAACTGTGACTTTTGTTACGGGCCATCTCTCTCAGCTGGGCCACGCCATCCGCCTGCTCCTGGAATACACAGAGACAAGCTATGAAGAGAAGAGATACACCATGGGGGACGGTAATGACACCCTCTTTTAGTCAAATTCTTCCCCAGCTCTGTCCATTGGTGCCCAGCAGCTTCTGACGCTGACGGTGCCATTTCTCAGCTCTGTGGCTCAGCTCCAGGTGAACCCAGAGGGAATCCCTTCTAGAAACCTCTTTTAGGGTACATCTTTGTTTTTCAATACAAAACCTTGGTTGTGGTATGCTGGCCCTTTTCTGACTGTAATTGACTGAGGTTTGCCCAGTACTGGCTTAGTGATTTTGTAAGCCTTAGTCATGGAAGGCCTACAGCCATTAAGGCACTATTCAAATGCACCACTTTGGGATGGAAGATTTTCTGGGTCAGACTACATATTCCCTGCACAAGGGGCCCCGCCCTCGACTCTTTGGGAGGGTTCTGGGGAAGGAGGCTTAGATGCAGCTCATCTCTTTTCCCATTATCTTGTCTACAGCTCCCGATTATGACCGAAGCCAGTGGCTGAATGACAAGTTCAAGCTGGGCCTGGACTTTCCCAATGTAGGTGCAGGGAAGGGGAGGTCTGGGGAGGGCATGGCGTCCTCACCTCATCTCACCTGCTCCTGGAGGCTGCACGGTGTCTCTATGATGGGCTGTGTCCCAACTCTTCATGTCATCTGTCCAGCTCTTCCATTCAGTGTGTTCACAGAGGGCTCACCGTGCCAGGCACACTGAGTGCCAGGCCCTGTGTCTGTCCTTACCCAGGGAAGGGATGCACAGTACCTGCAACACATCTGACTGTCCCTGCTTGTCCATCCAGCTGCCCTACTTAATTGATGGGTCCCACAAGGTCACCCAGAGCAACGCCATCCTGCGCTACCTTGGCCGCAAGCACAACCTGTGTGAGTGGGGCTGGCTGCAGGGTGGGGCATGGTGGTCACCTCCCTGGGCTTGGCTTGGCTGGGATGCTGAGAGTCTCTGTCGTGTGTGCTGCAGGTGGGGAGACAGAAGAGGAGAGGGTTCGTGTGGATATTTTGGAGAAACAAGTTATGGACAGCCGCATTCAGATGGGCACACTCTGCTACAGCCCTGACTTTGTGAGTCCCTCCTGTATGGCATAGCCTGGCTTTGTAGGAGGCATTAAGGGCTTGTGTTCATACTTACACTTGTTGTCTGGAATTTGAACCCACCCATACTAATTAGCCAAGCTTTCCAATCGTACAAACATGTTGAGTTCCCAATCCACCCCCATTTTGTCAATAAACACCACGTGTCAATTCCAAGTTTTGAGGTATTGTCGTGACACCAATGGTTGGGAATTCATTTCCTAGGTAGTAAACTCATACGCTCAGTTCTCTTCAACTTTGACCTTGACCACTGCCATGTACCATCTTGTCCAATTCACACGCCAACTACCACTCCTGGAGTTCGCAGATGACAACCAGAGGGAAAGAAGTCCTGGGTGTTCGGGAACATACCCAACAGTTTTCCCAGAGCTGAGCCCTCAGTAGTGGCAAAGATGAGGTCTTGTTGCTGAAAGGCAACTTGTGGTCAGCTGAAGGACCACTGTCCCTTCCAACACCTAACACCGTTCAACTATATTCGCCCTACTCAGATACTGTTGGAGTATTTGTTCTTGTACCATCGCTTAGAGATCACTCCATCTCTTCTCTTGAAATTGTTAAGTACTTTGCTTTTCTGCTTCTATTGGACCTCTGGGCCGAGAATCTGCCAGTTACCCACGAGGTCCTAGGTTAGATGTCAGTCATGACAGATTCAGGGGCAGTGTGGCATTCCCACCTAGCTTTCAATCACTCCTGAGATACTGAGAGATGAGGCTAGCAGATAGGAGTCTAACCATGAAAACAGTGAGGTATCAAATGGTGCAGGCCCAGTATTAGGAAGGTGCCTGCTCCTTTGCCCAACCCTGGAGGCCGTACTGTCTCCCGTGGGGCCTGTATGAGGGTTGTGACAGCTGTTTTCTGCTTCAGGAGAAACGGAAGCCAGAGTTCTTGAAGGGCCTCCCAGATCACTTGAAGCTCTACTCCGAGTTCCTGGGCACTCGGCCATGGTTTGCAGGGGACAAGGTAAAGAGGTAACTGGTGGGGAGGAGGAGCTGCCATTTTTCACAGGCAACCAGACCCCATCCCACTGACCCTCGCTTCCTGCAGATCACCTTTGCGGATTTCCTCGTCTATGATGTCCTGGACCAGCACCAAATGTTTGAACCCAAGTGCCTGGATGCCTTCCCGAACCTGAAGGACTTTGTGGCCCGCTTTGAGGTGACGCCCTGATCCTCCTTCCTCTTGGATATCCTTCCCTTCCCCTTTCCAGGATGCTTCCCTAGTCCTGAGGGTTAAAAGAAGAATAACAAGGGACTACTGAGCCCTGGCTTTCTGTCAGGACCTGTGAGCAGCCTCTTACATCTGTGGAGTCAGGGTATCCTTGCAACAGCCTGCAACCTGGATAGAGTTAGATGTCCCACTGGGCTGATAAGGAATCTGCGATTGTGGAGGGCCAGCTGCTTGCTCAAGGTCCCAGCACCAGCAGAGACTGCTCTGGGCTCCTGACTGCCTTTGGCTTCTAAAGGAAGCATTCATTGTCTCTCTGATTTGTGCAAAAAGGAAAGTCAGGCCTTTGTACAGTCTGAGTTTCCTGCCCAGGACCTGTGGTATGCAGAACATGTGAAGAATGTGCTTGTTTCTGCAACCATTATTAGGCTGAGACCAAGGCAGATTGATGTGCAGAGCCAAGACATCCTCAGCGGTCACACCTGATCTGCAATAGTAGCGTCCATGACAGGGAAGCATGGTGACCCTGTTCCCGGGGGATGGCTTTATCTTGAGTTCTGTTGGTGGGTACCTCTCGCCTCTCTCTCTTCTTTCATATCTCATGTTCCTCCACATAGTGAGGTCATACTTTTATTTTTATTCGGATTCTTTGGAATTTTCCTGTGTGTGGCATGGGGCCAGGCCCAGCAGGACATTCTGGAACTGAGTGCAGCTGGAAGCAGTAGGCACAGCAGGGATGCGTGTGGCATCAAATGGTCGCCTGGCCCTCATCTCACAGTTAATCATCGCTATGCTGACCTCTCTGGTTTGACATTTGACGTGAACACGTCCCACTTTTTTTTCTAGATTTGCATATTGCAACAGAACTCAGCCTGGAAGTTTCTCTTTCTCCACTCTCCATCAAGGGATGCATTTAATTTTTAGTTAGTTCTCATCAGCCCTGGTTCTGGAATGGAGTGGCCTTGGGATGGCCTGCCCCAGGGATAGGAGAGTTTGTGGAGTCCAGAAGCCCTTGTTGTAGGCACAGATGGGTGTAGCTTGTTGGGGCCTGGTAGCTCTGGCTCTGTTGGTCTTTAGAAATGACCTGTGCACTCTTTGCTGAGGTGTCCTGTAACACGTTCAACTGCACCAGAGCTAGAGATGGGGTTAGTTGGAGGTCAGCGAGATGGTGCCCAGGCTTCAAGTGGAGAAGCTTCAGGTGAACAGCCGGAGCTGGCCACCCCTTGCTTTACAGTCCCCTCACGGCTCTCCACTCACACTCAGGGTTTGCTGAGTCACTGGGTGGGACCTGGGCTCTCTTCTAAGCTACACATGCAAGTTCTCAGCCCTTTTGGTTTTCTGCATCCTTGCTTCTTTTTGTCATAGGCATGTCAATGCAGCCACGAGTGACAGTGCCCACTATGGGAGGCAGGAGGGGAGTGTACAGAGAGCAGAGTGGTGGCCACAGAACTGGGCTGACCCTCTTAGCCATAGGACAATGAGGAAGATCCCTAACCTCTGGGTACCTCAGCATCCCTACCGAGTGGTGATGGTGAATGGTGATGCTGGGCCTGATTTTGCATAGTGGTTGGGTGAATTTTCTACATCTGGATTTTAAAGTCTCTTGGATGTTCCTAGAGTGAGTTTGCAGGGCTGAGATCCTGCTTTCTCCTTCCCACCCACAGGACCTGAAGAAGATCTCTGCCTACATGAAGACCAGCCGCTTCCTCCCGAGCCCTGTGTACTTAAAACAGGCCATGTGGGGTAACAAGTAGGACCCTGCACTGCTACTACTGGTAGGGAAGACCTGTCAGTGACCCAGGTGCCCTGGACACTGACTGGGCTGCAGCTAGCTTCCAGTAACTTCTCTGCATCAGCCCCCCCATTTCTTCCTGTCTTTTCATGACCTTCCCCTCTACAAGAACCCTGTTTTTTTCACTCAAGCCTTGCCCTTGCCAAAGTCCCTTTCTTCTCTTATTTGCTCCTGTCATGTTTCTTCCCAGACAACCTCACTGTGCTTTAAGCAGCTCAGTTGGTGCCTTTACTCTTCCCCCAACCCCCCATCCCCCCCGCCACTGTTGCCCAAAGATCCATGCTGCCTGATATGCAGGCTCGGTCTCCAAGAGTGGGATGGCCCAGCCTTGTTAGATCTCTAGTAAAGAATGAGCCACACTTGCTTTGTGTCCTGTCTTATCTCCTATGATTTTTGTTCTGTTATTCATAAGGACAGTTAGGTGATGGGGACATGGGGGTGGGCTCTCAATTAGGCATGAAGTAAGATCATGCACAGGAATGGGAAATATGGCTAATCTGTTAAGAGCACTTCCTGTTCCTGCATGGGACCTGGATTTGGTTCACAACGGGGGCTCACAATAACCTGTAAACCCAACTCCAGGGAATCTGATGCTGTCTGCTGCTTGCTCCGGCCCTCGCATACACTTGGCACACATGAACTTGGGCAATCAGACACACATACACACATTAACGAATCTTTTTAAAAAAGAGAGAGATCACAATGTCCCCTACGGTATTTACCTGGGATCCTTTAGCAGTCCCTCATTCATAATCCTGCAGTTGTAGTACCTCCATTGGCTATGTGCAACTACCTGTGAGCCTGGCATCTGAGAGGTGCTGGGCTGATGCGCAAAGGGTGAGCAGGCTCCAAATCAGTGTCTGGCCTCACCTAGAAGTTATCTCTCTCTCTCTCCAAGAGGTTTTGCTGTAAATATTCCCTACTGTTGGTGATTGTGTTGTGGGATCTTCAACAAATTCAATCATCAGCTCTTTGATCCTGGCCTTGTTGATATGTCCCACAGCGTCTGGCATATTGCTAATGTTCAGGAAATTGTGAAGATTTGCTTTAGAGATTCTTGTCCCAGTGTTTGGAGGAAGAGCTCTGGAAATAACCATAGGACAAGGTACCGTTTTCCATGTGGAGGTGCTGTAGTCCAACCCGGAGACTCACTCTCATCTGAAACTTAAGAGGCTGCACCTGACTTTGAGCAACTGGAGATGGACAGGTCTACTTTCCCAGGCACCAAAGCAGCAGTGTGTGACTAGAGGTGCTATCAAGTCACCCAGCAAGGAACTTGACTCATTGAAGAAGCATCCAATGAGCAGGATCCTCAATGGCAGCCAGATCATGGATTCTGGCCTTTGCTAAGCACTTCCTACTATCTAAGAACAGGTTGGAGGGTAGCCCTATTGGGCATTGCCAAGTTCCAGCTGCTGCCTACTACAGCAGTGAAGAAGTAAGCACTCTTGGGAAGGATGTGAGAGTCATTATGAAATAAGTGATTAATTAAAATGTAAGGCTTGTAATAAAAGAGATTATTTCCTTTATTCATTGAAGAGAAGTATTGATTAATCTGATAAGGTCAAAATCCTTTAATCTAGCCTTTACACCAACTTAAACACCAACTTAAACACCAACTTAAACACAGATGCAACAACATCAGGAAAAAGATGTTAATGGAAGTTTATAAAAGTTAAGAAGACAGAAATATTAAGTCAGAGTAATATTATTATCATTCTATATCAGAAGTTAGAAAATGCTTTCCGTAAATGGTCGATAGTTCCTGGCCTGGTGTGTGTGTGTGTGTGTGTGTGTGTGTGTGTGTGTGTGTGTGTGTGTGTGTGTGTGTGTGTGCCGTGGAGGTCAACAGTTGACATCAGCTCTCTTCCTCAAGCTACCTTTTCCTCAGTTGTTGAGACAAGATCTCTCACTGAACCTGGCACTCACTGGTTTGGGGAAGCTGTCTACAGAGTAATTTCAGAGAGTCTCCATCTCCTCAGCCTGGGGATTAGCAGTTCACATCACAGCAGCACTTAGCTTGGCCTGTGGAAAGGACTGAACTCATGTCCTTGTACTTGAATGGCATACACGTACTTTGTAGACTGAGTCATCTCCCGATCCGTCCTGTTTCTTTTTTAATACCTCTGCTGGATGTCAAAGTCCACATAAGGAATGGGTCTGGCTGTGTTCTATTGAACATACCTGTACACATTGGTTACTGCAACAAAGAGAAAACCACATAACTGAAACATGGGTGAAATACTTGAATAGACATTTTTCTAGAGGAGATGTACAATTGCCAATAAGCACATAAAAGTTGCTCAAAAATCACTAATCACTGGAGAAACATAGAATGAAAGTACATTGAAGATATGCCTAACGCACATCAGTTAGCCACTGTCAAGTAATTGATGATGGCAGACTTGGTGATTATGTGGAGTAATTGGAAGACTTTTGACTTGTACCTAGGAATATAAAGTGCTACAGCTATTGTGGAAATTAGACTGTTAGATTTAGTTCCTAAAAAAAGTACTATATGATATGCTAATTCCTTTTCTTGATACATATTCAAAGTAATTTGAAGTTCATGAATACACACACATATACATATATGTTATGTGTGTATGTGTATATGTGTGTGGCCCATTATGCTTAGGCAGAATATTATGATTGTCAGAGTGTATGGTAGAGACTGGTCTCACTTCTAGGTAGATAGAGGCAGAGAGTGTGACATGAAGGGGCCCGAGACTCTCTGCAAGGACATCTCCCCAGTTCATCTTCTCTTGCTGGGAAAGCACAGGGGATTGGCCAGCTCTGCTCTATGGAATCTTTCAGGGTCTCAGCCTCCCTTCATCTTTGGTCCCTCCATTCACTAGGGCGCTCCCCTTTGTGATGTTACAGGAGAAAATGGGTTCAAGGCCAGCTGATACCACCTAATTAAACTAACAGAGATTGTATGTTTTTGTATTTCTTGTTGAAAGGTCCCAAGGACATTTCTACATAAGGGCTTCTGTAAGAACAAAGGGTCTACTTAATTTGTGATAGGACAGTGGTCACTTGTAGTCCTCTGTTCAGGGCTATGCTATCTGGAAGGGCCTTTGTGGGAGGGAGAGACAAGCTCCCTGCCTATGCTCTCTGTCCCACACTCCTGTCTTTAGATGAAGTTACATTTCAAGTATGGGAAAGAGAGAGAGAAAACAAATCCAAATCAAAGCAGGAAGTTCACCCTATGCAGATAAGGCAGAGGCCAGGCACATCCCATGGTTAAGGTACAGTTTGTTATGGCCTGTCCCAAGATCACCTAAAATAGTGCCGTCTTATGCTACATTGCACCAAGAATAGCATGTGTGAATTGGGCTGACTGCAGACTGTGGGGAAAAAGCTAGGCATAGGTTCACCAGACAGACAGTATCCACTTTCCTTCTACAGAATGCCTTTTTGATGTGTATCCCCAACTGGAGAAGCACTGAGACTCAAGGGATATGGTTGGTGAATTGAGTAGACACGTAGGAGCCCAGTTGGAAGATTTCTCTCTCTCTCTCGTGTGTGTGTGTGTGTGTGTGTGTGTGTGTGTGTGTGTGTGTGAGATGCATGCACAGGGACATGGGAGAACATCAGGGCTCTCTAGCACTTTTACTTCATTCCTTTGAGGCAGAATCTCTGTGTGAAACTAGTAGTTCGGATCATGGTTTTCAGATGGGCTTTTAGTCAACGAACTCCAGCCATACTCTTGTCTCCACTCCTTAACGCTGGGCCTGAACCTATGCCCAGCTTGTTACATGGACACAGGCATCAGAATTCGGGTCCCCGTGGTTGTGTAGCAATCACTCTTAACCACTGAGCCCATCTAGTTGGAATATTTTCATACTGAAATCAAACAGGGCAGTTTTCTTCACTCTCAAGCTTTTCTCCCATCATTCTCTGGGTGTGTTACTTTGCATCTGAGAGATAAGGTTATGTACTCAGAGGTTTTCTTTGTATGCAGCACAGTGAGCCATGCAAGGATGACCCTTCATCCAGTGACTAAATACAACAGAGAGTGAAAGGCATACAAATGATGGCATCACCTGACCCTGGGCTGTCACAGTAGCCTTCACTTCACAGTCAATCATGGGTTCTCCAGAGTCCACTTAATATGTACAGAGATTTGAGTACTGGGGCCATCGGCACAATAGGTTTGTGGTCTGGAGTCATCTCTCCATCAAATATTCTGCTTTCTCATATTCTCTTTGGCTTGGCTTAGACAGGAAAAGCCTGGGTGATTGTGCAAACATTGGCATGACATGGGAGGCATGGATTGGAGAGCTGAGGGCTGCAGCCCAAGGCCTGCTGCACCTGCCTCCTTGGTAAGAGTCAGCTCTAGGTCTCTGAACACTGTAGGAAGTATCTGAGCAGGCTCTCCTGGTAAGATGGAACAAGACACACCCTGTGTTTCTTTGTGTGGTTCTCTGTAATGGGGCTGGATATGAGGCAGCTTGGGCAGAGTGAGATCAGCCTGAGGTCCCTCATAGAACAGGTTGGACCTCTACTTTCAGGAGTTTTTAGGGCTGGCTCAGCATCCTAAGTTGCCCCTCCTCCCCTTATGCATTTCATCCAGGGTTTGCCAGGTCACTGTGTGAGGTCTGGGCTCTCTGTTCTGCTGCACTGGACTGTTCTGGATCTCCTTGTCTTGTAATAGGTAGTTTCTGTGTAAACCATCCAAGAGGAAGTCTGTGAAGACAGGGAGGAGGGGCCTGGGTAGCCCTAGAGCCAGACCGGGGCCCAGCTGTGTGAGCAGGAGGAAGCCACCTATCCGCTCTGTACCCTGGCTCTTGCTGATAGTCATGGTTGGATAGATCCTGCAGGATTATTAAGAGAGTTTTCTGAATCTCTAGTGTATAAGCCCCCGCCTCCAGCCTCTCCTTCTTGATAGGAAATTGAAGAATTCACGTTCCAGAGAGCCTGCATTAAGCCCACAGGGAAAGGCTGTTCATAGAGTAGAGCTACTTGAGGCCCCGTGGGAGCACAAGCTTATGCTCCTGCTGTCTTCTCACGCCCAGGGCCTGGAACACATCCCTGCCTGCATGAAGACCAGCTGCTTCTCACAGACCTGTGTCAGAAAGCTAGATAAGGACGCTTGGGGCAACAATTGGGCCCTCAACGGGACTAGAGATGGGAGTGAAAATCTCATTCTCCTTGTGATGTTGGGAGTCCTCAGTAGCAGCCATTCCCCAGTCACCTTGGCACCATCTGCTCTTTCTTTCTCTCTTCCCTTCCTCATCCTGACGACAAGGTCTCTCCTGCCCTCCTTTTTAGTCCCTGATCCCTGTCCCATTCTTGCCTTTTCCTTCATCAAAGTGGCCTCCTGAAGTGACTATCCCTGAGACTGGACTGCCTGTCTTGTCTGGCAGTGGCTGTGCTCTGCTGTATTGAGGAGCCTGGTGGCCCACCCCATTCCTCCCTAGTGGTCACCTGCTGTATGGCTGTATCACCTAGAGTATCCTTGTGTCACCTGGAGTATCTCTGTGTCACCTAGACTATCTCTGTGTCACTTGGAGTATCTCTGTGTTACCTGGAGTATCCCTGTGTCACCTGGACTATCTCTGTGTCACCTGGAGTATCTCTGTGTTAACTGGAGTATCTCTGTGTCACCTGGAGTATCCCTGCATCACCTGGAGTATCCCTGTGTCACCTGGACTATACCTGTGTCACTTGGAGTATCTCTGTGTCACCTGGAGTATCTCTGTGTCACTTGGAGTATCTCTGTGTCACCTGGAGTATCCCTGTGTCACCTGGAGTATCTCTGTGTTACCTGCAGTAGTTCTGTGTCACCTGAAGTATTCCTGGATCACCTCCTGTATTCCTGTGTCACTTGAAGTTTATTTTAACACAATCAAAGCCAACACAAACACAAAACATGTTTTTTAAAAAAATCAAGATTGGAGTGAGTTGGTGGTGCATTCTGGGAGAGACAGGCATAGTGCTGCCTGCCCTTAATCTCAGCTCTTGGGAGGTGAGGCAGGAGAAAAGAAGATAATTCGTGACCAGCCTGAGTTACCCAGAGTTCCACGGCCAACCTGTGAAGCCATCTAAAAGGAGAAAGAAGAAACTAAGACAGAGAACACTCTTTCCTCAGGAATTTGGGACAATTGTACAGAGAAGCGTGCTCCATCAATTGTCATAAACTACAGGTCCACTTGCATGGCCTGGCTGGGAGTCAGTGCCACAGAGATGATTATAAATCACTGCTCCTTCTGGTCTCACTCACCTCCAGGGTGATGGCGGAGACAAGGAAAATGGGATCTTGGTTATGAGCTTTTGTACTCATGCTGGGAGGAGTCAAAAGTGGGGGGTGGGTTGGAGGGTCGAGGTTGGGGGAGGACATCTGAACAAGGGAGCAGCTAGGGTGCATGGGAGTTAAGTGTGTACTTTTTCTTTAATGAATTTTCTCAAAGTCTAACATTATATCAAACTAAAAAACAGAAAAAATAGATACGCTTACCACGTGACCCAGGACACACACACACACACACACACACACACACACACACACACACTAGTTGAAGTAAATTCCATTAGAAAGACTTATCTTGCTTCAGTGATGGTGGCACACGCCTTTAATCCCAGCACTTGGGAGGCAGAGACAGGCGGATCTCTCTGAGTTTAAAAGCCAGCCTGGTCTACAGAGTGAGTTCCAGGATAGGCTCTAAAGCCACACAGAGAGACTCTGTCTTGAAAAATAAAAAGAATTAAAAAAAGACTTATCTTGCACACATGAGTGAATTGCATTATCATGTTTTTCAGCTCTTCATTGTTCTTGTATTCACAATACAAGATATAATTTTGCCCTTAGGACACATTTGTCAAGGTCCCAGGCCTTCTGAATTGTCATCACTAGCAGTGCTGCTGACATTCTAGACTCCAGGGTAGAGAAGGGCAGCCCACAGCAATGGGGGAGAGGAGCAGGAGCAGGAAAGCCCAGCCCGCCGCCTTTTGCTTCAGTCGCCCAGCCAGGCTACCATGTACCTTCTGAGTTCAAGCTGCCTTGGCTCTCACCCCGTCTCTGCGGGGTGGGCCTGGCCCGCCCCCTGGACTCCGGCATTGGTCGAAACTGGGGGTGGGGAAGGGCGGTCTGAAGACCTGACAAAGCCAAGTCCCGGTCTCTCCATTCCCGCGGCTCTCAGAAAGTCTGACACCGAGCCTGTCCTTTCAGATCACAGAATCATGCCCATGACACTGGGTTACTGGGACATCCGCGGGGTGAGTGAGGGGTGCGAATGCAGAGTAGGGCTTGGAGGAGGGTTAAGGACACACGCAGTAGATGGGCTTGCCGAGGAAGATTGTCTTCCAGAAGACAGTCTGTGGAGGCATGCTCTGGTAGGTGTGTGTGTGTGTGTGTGTGTGTGTGTGTGTGTGTGTGTGTGTGTGTGCGCGCTGCGTGCATGTGTGTGTGCTCGTGTATGGAGATGGTCAAATTAGGACAGGGCGGTGGGAGCTCATCTGGAGGGGGTAAAGAATCTCATCATCTCTGGTCCTTTCTCACAGCTGGCTCATGCCATCCGCCTGCTCCTGGAGTACACAGACTCAAGCTATGAGGAGAAGAGATACACCATGGGCGACGGTGATTGCACCTCCCTGATCAGATCCCTGCCAACGCCTGCCCATTGGTGCCCAAAACCCACATCTGGTCCTCTTGTTGCTCAGCTCTGCCTCTTCTTGTTGGACCTAGACTGTGCCCCTTTCAGAACCCTAATTGTGTGCTCAGTTCGCTCTACCAATAGAAGACGCTAAGGAACGATTGGAGGGTCCTCTGTATATATAATTGGGTTCCATTCCCTTAGCACTTGGCTAAATCTATTGTAAGCTTTAGAGATGCAGGAGCCCACAGCCCTCACAAATATCTTCATTCTTAAGCTTGCAGGGTGAGACTGGCTTGCAGGTCCATTGCCTCAGAGAGCCTTAGGCGCCTTGGGAGGGTCTTGGGAAAGGGGACCGAACACATGTATCCTTTGATTTCATATTATCTTGTCCACCACAGCTCCTGACTATGACCAAAGCCAATGGCTGAACGAGAAGTTCAAGCTGGGCCTGGACTTTCCCAATGTACGTTCAGGGAAGGGGAGGCTTGCGGAAGGTGATGATGCCCATATTTTGCACAGCCCGGGAGGTCTGGGACCAGTCCTTCTGTTCTCATCCACCTATCTCTCGTTGTTCACCTCATCTTTCTGGGATGGGCTGTGCCCCAGCTCTTCCTTTTGGTGTGCATTGTGTTCATGGAAAGTTTCCCATGCCAGGCACACCGAGTACCAGGCCCCATGTCTGTCCTCACCCAAGAAGGGGATGCTGATACCCCATATCCCATCTGACCATCCCTGCTTGCCTTTCCAGCTGCCTTACTTAATTGATGGGTCACACAAGATCACTCAGAGCAACGCCATCCTTCGTTACCTTGGCCGCAAGCACGACCTGTGTGAGTGGGGCTGGCTGCAGGGTGGGGATGGTGGTTACTCTCCTTGACTCGGTTTGGATGCTGAGAGTGAGTCTCTGCTGTGTGTGCTGCAGGTGGGGAGACAGAAGAGGAGAGAATCCGTGTGGACATTTTGGAGAATCAACTTATGGACAACCGCATGGTGCTGGCCAGGCTTTGCTATAACCCTGACTTTGTGAGTCCTACTCTGGGCTGGATGAGGGAGGGGGACAGGAGCTTTCACCTTTACCTTCTCATCTGTTCTGTATGTTTAAAACGAAACTTTGTAGCACCACTCACCTAGATATGGTGTTCTGGGCCGCAGCAGAGTCATGTGGCATAGCCTGGAGGCTGAGACAGGACTGTTTAAGGCATTACTGGTTGTCTCAAAATCAAAACTACCAAAACAAAACCAACCCCTCCATGAGCATGTGTGCACCCATACGTGCGTGCACACGCGCGCACACACACACACACACACACCTGCCCACAGAGTGACCTCAAACACCAGCATCTTGTCAAGTGAAACTCCCAGTGGACTCCACTGCCTTTAGCAACCAGAACAAATGCTCCACAGTTGAGCATCAGTACCTGGGTAGTAAAGACTGTTTAGAATCCCTCAGCTCTGACCACCCATTTCCCCGCTGGGTTATGTCTTCCTCTTGACTTTACATCATCACTGCTTCTATAGTCCACACTCAAACAATGAAAAAAAAAAGTGGTGCAGTCCGTCAATAGAAGGGCGTCATTACCTGGGGACTCTTCCCAACCAGATTCCCAGAGCCATGTCCAGGATGCCCACGGTGATAAGCAGATGTTCCCAGCAGGCAATTCACAGCCAATCAACCGTCTCCTTCTTTTCTTCACCCCCTCAAATGCACTTACCTTTTTTTTGAAAGTGCACCAAGGTCCTACCCTTCTCCTGTCACTTTACTATGTAGAACATTCCACTTCTTTTCCAGAGTGCTTTAGTTGTTTGCTTCTTTGACTCTGCATAACATCTGAGTCCAGAGCCTGCCCACACAGTCCTGTGACCCACAAGAGTGGTTCTGAACATCAGTGGTGAGTCTCAGGGACAGAGTGTCCCTGTGTGGCTTCTCATCACCTCTGATACTGGATCTGGTGTCTGTAGGATCTAATCAGTGGTGACATACTAAATTAAAAGCCTGGATTAACCCAGGCCCAAGTGGGACCTTCATAGCCTGGCCTATGCCAGAATCTTGTGACTGAGGGTGGTCACAGTGTTTTCTGCTGTAGGAGAAGCTGAAGCCAGGGTACCTGGAGCAACTCCCGGGAATGATGAGGCTCTACTCCGAGTTCCTGGGCAAGCGGCCATGGTTTGCAGGGGACAAGGTAAAGAGAGGGGGTGGGGAGGAGGCGTTGTCGTTGTCATTCTTCCCAGGGTACCAGATTCCAGCACTCACGGTCAGCTTCCTGCAGATCACCTTTGTGGACTTCATCGCTTATGATGTTCTTGAGAGGAACCAAGTTTTTGAACCCAAGTGCCTAGAAGCATTCCCAAACCTGAAGGACTTCATATCTCGCTTTGAGGTGATGCTCCTAATCCTCTTTCTTCTTGGATGTCCTTCCTTTCCCTGACAGGTCCTTAGTCCTGAACTAAAATAAAAACAGCAAAACAGTAGCATATATTGGGTGCTTGCTCTCTGTCAGGACCCGTGTTTAGCATTTTTTATCTTTTGTGTGAAATTTATCATTATGATCAACTTACAGATTGAGTTGTGAGTCCCATAGCGTAGATAAGGAAAGAGACTGTAGAGGTGATAGAGGGTAAGTCCTACTAGCAGAGGTTATTCCCAGCTCCCTTTGGTGCCTAGCCTCTAAGGTCAGCAGGCAATAGCTATGTTCCTAATTTGTGTCAAAATGGAAAGCCTTGGGCACTGTCTGAGCTCTTTAGCCCAGGATGCTGTGGAGAAGGCAGAACCCATGTCACAGGCATTCAGAGAGGGAGGCGTGGTAGGATTTGTGTAAAACAGGCGTGCATAGACAATACTTATACCCAGTTTTCAGAATGATTCACTCTGATCCTCATCTGACTACATGCCAAACCCCAAGGCTGTTTTTGTTTTTGTTTTGTTTTGTTTTGGTGCTAGCTTTGAGAGTGTATGTGGGCCCTATTCAGGGTTTTATCCTAAAGTGTGGTTTGGGGTTTTATTCCCATTTTTCCCCCATGTCTCTAGAAAGTCATTTTGTAGTCATATACTCATTTTCACTCCTATTCACTAGTCTTCACCTCTGTATGAGGCTCAGTGTCAGAACTCCATTCAGAGACTGAGTATGACGAGAGATGCGGACAATACAGATATGGTATCCGCTGGGGGCTGGGGATCAAAGCTTGGCCCTCACGACACAGTCAGTCATGAGTCTCCTTAACACCCACAGAATATATTCTTTCAGAGGCTTGGCAACTGCAGGCAGTAGAACAACAGGTTTTTAGTCTGGAATCTCCTTATGGCAAGTAATACATCTTCTCAGTTAGTTCTCACCAACTCTGGCTCTAGTCCTGATATAATGGCCTGTAGTGTACTAGAGCTGGTGTGGCCATGGTAGGGAAGGATGGAAGGGCTGAGGGCTGCAGCCCAAGGCCTGCTGCACCTGCCTCCTTGGTAAGAGTCAGCTCTAGGTCTCTGAACACTGTAGGAAGTATCTGAACAGGCTCTCCTGGTAAGATGGAACAAGACATACCCTGTGTTTCTTTGTGTGGTTCTCTATAGCGGGGCTGGGTATGAGGCAGCTTGGGCAGAGTGAGATCAACCTGAGGTCATGCATAGAAGAGGTTGGACCTCTACTTTCAAGAGTGATTAGGGCTGGTTCAGCATCCCAAGCTGCCGCTCCTCCCATTGTTCATTACATCTAGGGGTTGCCAGGTCACTGTGTGAGGTCTGGACTCTCTGTTCTGTGCACTGGCCTATTATCCTGTAGCAGGTAGTTTCTGTGTAAACCATCCAGGAGGATATCTGTGAATCCAGGAGTGACAGGGTGTCCTACAGGAGGACAGGAGGGCACTGAGCAGAGAGGGCACAGAATGGGAGCCCTAGAGGCAAGCTGACTCAAGTCCTGTTCCATGGACTAGCTGTGTGAACAGGAGGGAGCCACCTACCCACTCTGTACCTTGACTTTTGATGAGATGTAGGTACAGTGAGACTGTCTTGGAGGATCAAGTAGGTTTTCTGAGCATATATATATATATGGGTACAAAGTCCATTGCACAGAGTTTTTTTTTAGAAAGCTGAAGCATTCCCTATTCAGAACTCTAATACTAGAGCCTGCAGGGAAAGCTGTTCTTGGAGTGGGGCTATTTATCCTGGAGACACGCTGACCTGAGCTCCTGCCCTGTCCTTTTCACTCACAGGGCCTGAAGAAGATCTCCGACTACATGAAAACCAGTCGCTTCCTCCCAAGACCTGTGTTCACAAAGATGGCCACTTGGGGCAGCAAGTAGGGCCTTGGCAGGGTGGGATGTGCGATTGAGATGCCAGATTTCCTTGGTTTGCAGGGAGCCCTTCTCCTTCTTCCCATCCCGTTCCAGACTCCAAACCTCACCAGCTCCCTTGGTTTGTCATCCAATCCCCACCCCACATAGGCTCTTTAAAGCCCCAGCAACTCTTTTCCGTTGTCAAAGTACCCTTCTAAAACTAAAGTGCCCCTTACAGGCTCTCCTGTTTGGATACTTGGTTCCCAAAGGATGGCTGTTTTGAACAGTTGTTGCCTCTCTGGCAGGTGGGGGTCTATCTGGAGACAGGAGGTTGCTACGAGCATAGACTTTGATCAGTGTAGTCAAGGACCTCTTCTGCTTACTCTCTGTTTCCTGACACAAGAAGATATAAGCAAGATGTGCTGAGACAGGAGCATTATCATGCATCTCTGACTCGTCTCTACTGCTTGCCTTCCCTGCCTCTTTGAACTGTATCTCCTGAACCAGAATAAATCACCCTCTCCTCAGGTCGCTTTTGTTTGGTATTTTGTCACAACAACAAACAACTGATGAGAAGCCAGGTTCCAGGAATCCTCTACCCCTTGTAGACGACCTTCGATGCCGAAGGCCATCCCTTTGGTCCTTCCGAGGTCTCTAAGTCAGAAGCCAGCGTGGCTTTTGTGTGTCACTTCACATGGCCATGCGACTTTCTTTTATACACATTGTTAACATGAAACTATCTACTCGGATTCCTCCTCACCCGTTCTTCATTTGCATCATGCACTTACTCCGAAAGCGATTTTAAACCACACCCAAGAGCAAGCCCCCAGGAGATTTATTCAGGATCTCTGTGACTCACATCCCTGGTGCCAGACTGAGTTGCTTTATGGGTAGGCATTCAGGCCAGGCTCGTTTGGGAGAACACGGCTACTCAACAAAGGCCTCTTATCCAAAAACAATATATCTAGAAAGATACCTTACAAAACAGATTAAAGCTTTAACAGGCATACCTAAAAGTGAATATCCAAGTAGCCTATTAGCCCGTAAAATCACAGCAAACACCGGTCATCGTAAACACTGTAATATCCTAGTGTAGAACCACTAGAATGGCTAAGATCCAAAAGGCTGACAATAGCTGGTACTTTGGGAAGTGATGGGACTTGTGTATTGCTGGGAGTATAACCACTTTGGAATGCTGACAGTGTCAACTAGTGTTGAGCAAGTAGTGACCTTTCACCCAGAACTGTCTCCCTATGCTTTTGTCTTCCAAAAGCTGTGAAAGACTTATGCCAGAATGTAGGAAACAGCTTAGTTTTCAATTTCATCAGCAGAAAATTAGTAAATGAAGTGCAGTTTATTAATATAAAGCCATTATCGTGTAATGAAATAGTATGCCATAATTTAAGATGTGGCAGTGCTCTGCACCACAGCATGGATGAATCTCAGTGACATAATGTTGACTGATGTTGATATTGACATAATGGTGATCCACACACGTAGAAAGTGCATTCTTTATCATTCCGTTTAGATGGGAAGTATGATTGGGTCAAATGTATGTTGACTTTGGCAGGATTGTTTATTGACAGGAACTTGTAGAGTGCTGGAAACATTCCTTATCTAGATCTGAATGATAATTACACAAAGAATACAGATACCAAATTCACACAGGTATACCCTTAAGAGCTGCACATTTAGCTGGGTGGTGGTGGTGCACACCTTTAATCCCAGCACTTGAGAGGCAGAGACAGGTGGATCTCTGTGAGTTCAAGACCAGCCTGGTCTACAAGAGTTAGTTCCAGGACAGCTTCCAAAGCCACAGAGAGACCCTGTCTCGAAAAACCAAAAAAAAAAGCTACACATTTATAGCATGTGAACTACACATCAGTGGAAAATATACACATTGCATGCCTTATTGTTAGCATTTATTGTATGCTTCTGTCCATGGATGATAGTGACAAAATTGCATGTATTTTGGTTACTTCTTGTTCACTAGTGTTTTAGGTGTTTACTACCTAGAAATGCTCTGAACTTAGTAGGGGCTTGACGAATGTCTACTTAGTGACATCACTTCAGATTCTCTTGACTTCTAATAATGCCTGCTTTAATCATGTGTCCATATGTTCCTGCCAGGATCAGTGTGGCTTGGGTTTCAGAACCCTGACTAGGGGCAGTCAGGCAATGAAGGAAGGCTAGACACACATATGGTGAAGCTGGGATCCGGTAGGGTTCTGCCACCACTATCACCTGGACCTCCAGCTTGTTTTTATTAGGTAGAGCACAGGGGTGGGAGTAGGCTTAGCCAATCTAGATAGGAGGTCACTATAATCATGTAGTCTTATGCTGTGGACAACCAGGAGGAGGAAGCTGCAGTTGCTAGTCATTGCACACACTCATCAATTGCTCATAAAGACTTTTACTCCCAAGAAAAACTTTGCCATTCCTCTTGAGCCTGGGAAGTATGGTTCTGCTAATAGTCCCATGGGTCCAAGGTTTTGTAGTCTATTAATTATAGTCAATGCTATAGGAAAACAATATATTTATTTACCAGAGAGAGAGAGAGAGAGAGAGAGAGAGAGAGAGAGAGAGAGAGAGAGAGAGAGAGAGAGAGAGAGAGAGAGAGAGAGAGTCACACAAACCAGGAGTTAGAAGTGTGGCTGGCTTCCAGGGGAAAAGGGAGGTTCCTTTTTCTTTCACTTCCTTTTATATCTACCTGTGTCAGTTTACATGTCCCCGCCCTCATGGGCGGATAGCTTTGTGGGGTTCACTCCTACAGTAGTCCTCAACGTAGCTGTGCCTGTGTCAAAAATACACATTCACTCAAGACTTTGCTCACTCTACAGGTTCTGCTCATTCTTTCTTTAACCTTTTACTTAAAACATATTGGGACTGACTGTGTGCTCATTAGTAGAGTATCTGACTAGCACACATAGAGCCCTGGCTTGGTTTCCTTGCATAAGAAAGTGTGGTGTGTGTGTGTGTGTGTGTGTGAGCACACATGTGTGTATAGTTGCAAATATCTGTATGTGAACATGTGGAGACCAGAGGTCAACAGTGGGTGCCTTTCTCTGTTACTCTCCACCTTAAGTTTTGAGACAGGGTCATCGACTGAATCTGAAGCTCTACTTGGCGAGAATGGCTGGTGAGTGAGTGAACTCCTAGGATCCACTTGTCTCTGTCTCCCAGCCCTGGAATTACAGGTACTCAGTCCAAGCCTGGCTTACTAAAGTGATACTAGGAATCTGAACTCAGGTCCTCATGCTTGCATAACAAGCACTTTACCTAATAATCCACTTTCTACCCCCTCCCCCTATGGTGTATATATATATTTTAAAGTGGGACATATCAGCATTCTGATATCATGAGACTTAGCTGTTATCTAGTATTCCTTCTTATAGGTAAAGTACAATTTTTCTAACCCTTTTCCTGCTAGTGGGCACCTCTAACATTTTAGCTTTCATAACACCAGTATTGTTTCCCTCTTTTTGGTTCCTATATTTTCAATGATCTCCAAAGGATACAGCCTGGGGCACCAGGAAAGACCAGTTGTGGGGTGTTGTAGGAGATTATGTGCCTGTTCTATGAATAGATTTACAGTGCCACCAGGAAGACATGTGGCCCCTTTCATGTGTCACCAAAGCACTTGGAGTCCATGGTTCCACTTCACAGCACCTTTGAAGTTTATAATGACTCTTGGATGCTTTTCCTTTTCATTCTTGGGAATGAAGAATTGTTCTTCATTTTAATTGTTACTGGGTGTACCTGTTTCCGCTTGATGAATCAAGGCCTATGAATCTCCCTACATAAACCTCTGTTTATCCAACCTCTCCCTAGAACATAGCCAATTTCTGGTGAACAGTTAAAAGATGAGCTTCTGACAGCTAAAATCTACTCTTCCCCTACAGATCAGTATTGTTAATTGATATTCGGGGTCAGGCTTTCTATCACAAAATAAGATGCTTGATCTTTTGTGTTAACTTGACTGGACAAATGGATGCCCACATGTCTGTAAAAATATTCTTGTGCTGGGTCTGTGAGACTGTTTATGGAAGAGATTAGCATGAACAGGGAGACTGAACAGGAAAGAAACTTCCTGACCGATGAGGCAGGCAGACATTCCATCCATCAGGGCCTAGAGCTGAGGAAAGTTGGGGAAGTGTGGAATGGGTATCTCTGTTCAGGGGGGACATGTGTCTCTGACACTGGGAAATGTGTGCTCCTGGTTCTCTGGTTTTGGGGTAGTGGAGACTTCTACCATCTCTGTCACTCACTCCCCTGCCATGTCTACCAATTCAGATGCGTTTAACGCCCAGGAGGTTTTGCTTTCTTCTCTTGAAGACTGAGCATGGTGGGACGTCCTCCATCTTGATAGTCACATGAGGGGCTGCCATGGCCTGGGACAGGCTGCTGAGGACTGTGCAAGGGGACAGTTTTCTGACCGAAGAGTCATCCCCTCCCTACCCTGGACCCTAGAGGACCAGGCTGCCCAACCTCTCCTAGTGCTCAACTCTCCATCTGTCTTTCCTTATGTGCAGCCTTGATGCTCCTGGGGTAAGACAGTTTCCGGGTCCTCCTTGCAGGTAACTCCTCTTCCAGGGTAGTGCCCAGTCTGGCCCTCTACCTGCTGGCCAGCAATTCTCAAGTAGTTAAAATTCAGTTGTAGATTTTAACCCATCCGTGAATCACAGACCAAGTCTTCTACATCTTAATTATAAAAAGTCAGTAGAAATAAGGAATTTCAATAACTTAGTTTTTAAGGGGAAATTAAAAAACACTCTTTCTGCATAATACCTAAACAAAGAAGCAAAAACAAAAACACCATGCAGATCATTTCTTTTTACTGCAATAGGTGAACAGACACTGATCATCCTGATTTCAATATCGGAGTTTAAGTTCATCACATATTCAACATTTGTATCCCATCAGGAAAAAAAACATACTTTATCTTCCCAAGATAAGAGGTCAATATCAATTAGTACTGCTGCCTTTAACGAAAATCTAATGAAGAGAAACACAGGTGATACACATTCCTGAAAATAGTCTATTTCACACAATACATTATGTGTTATGTGTAAGCAGGCAGATAAAAATGTGTTTGATTTGTCAGATGAAATGAAATGTACACACTCTTCACAATAAAGAACAAGGAACTGAAACTACTAGATCATATCACAACTTAACAAGCTGTTTTTATCTATTAAATAAGCCTTGCAATATAGATAGCAGATAAAGTAAGCATGTCCAAGAGATTCAGTGTTTTTATTTCATGATCTCTCTCTCTCACACGCACACACAGGGATTCTCTGTGTAGCCCTCGATGTTCTGGGACTGTCCTGTAGACCAGGCTGGCCTAGGACTCAGAGATAAAGGTGTCCACCACCACCACCTGGGGCTTTTCTTGAAAGCTAAACTGTGTGCTTTTGTGCTTGTAAGCATCACATTTTCAAGCCATTCTCAGGAAAGGCTCGTTCCTTGGCTTTGCGTGCACACCTGGCCTGGAGGAAGGCTAGCTAAGAAAATGTTTCCTCTAGAACAATTCAGTTGCCCTGAGCGCTCCCTTGCTGGACTCCAATACCAGCAGCATGACACAGGGTTATGGGGACCCCTGTCACGTTCTGAATGTTCTCTGGTTTCTCAGATGGAACAAACTTTCCTCATACAATATTAATTTCTGGTGCAATTCCTACTCTTTGTATCATATTGCAAGGCACTGGGTAGTGATGTGTTGACTGAAGGAATGAGTTAAGAGCTCCTAGGTTTTAGCACTTAGTGGCACCCCCTCTACCGTGTGATAAGCTGCAAAGCCCTTAGATGCTTCCATAGTCTCTTTATAGTCTCTTCTAGGTGCCCTGGCTCTTCTTATTTGGAACTGGATCAAGAGTTCTATGGTGCTGGCTGTTTTAATTTCTTCTTTTTTTTAATTTCTTGCCCAGCTGCATTTTTCTTTTATTTGCTAATTTTATTGAGCTATACATCTTTCCCACTCCCCTTCCCTCCTCCCCTCTCCCCTTCCACCTTCCCTCCCTATCTTCCAGGTTCCCAATTTACTCAGGAGGTCTTGTCTTTTGACTTCAGGATCAATCAATGACAGATGCCCCAGGCCTAGGGGCTAAAGGCATGAGAGACAGTTGCCATCAGTCAACAGCCCACCACAACCACATGAGAAATCTTCACTCAAGACAAAAAAAAGTTCCTGGTTGAGGATATGCGATGAGTGAAAGAAAGAAGGGCCTTTACCACCATGTCCTCTAACGAAAGTGGGTCAAGACCAGGATGTCCAGATAAGGACTATCTGGAGGGCCCCCACTCCCTCTTAGGCGTACTGGGAACTGGACCAAGCTGGTGTTATCTCTATGAGAACCTGCCTCCTGTGCCTATGTGAAATCAGCTATTCCTTGGTATGCTGGTCACACAAGGTCAGAGCAAGCTAACAGAGCCACCTTTAAAACTCCTTTCCCTGTAGGAATCTATATGGTGAAGTTGTAACTGGCCTGGAAGAAAATGAGTAAATTCGAATGAGACACTAGTGTCCCTCAATCTGGCTTTCAGACTACTGAAATGATGAACTCCAAGAAACTGGAATTTCCTCCAGGAATCTTCTGCTGGGAGAAGGAAAGGGCTGAATCCTGGCACCAGACAGTGGGAAGAAATCTCTTCCCAGAAAAGAGATTTCTCACAGTTCTAGTCACATAGTTCCAATAACTTGGCAAACCACCTTGCAGGATGCCACTGAATTCCAGACAGAGAGTCAATAGCAGGTGGGACACATCGTGACAGGCACTGCTTAGAAGACCACATCCCTGGCCTTTTATGTAAGCTTTAATCTCATTTATAAAATTTTAAGGGCATGGCAAAGCAGTCTTATTTTCGATGCTTTTTGGGCAGTGGCACAGTGGGTGTGTGGAATCAGAGGGCAACTCACCGGTTGGGCTCTCTCCACCATGTGTCAGCAGAGATCAAGCTCAGACATCAAGCTTGGTAGCAAATACCTTTATTCACTTAGCCATCTCACAGTTCCTATTTATTTTTTTAATTTTAATAGTACCTGAAAGTATCCTGAGATAGATAGGGTAAGTTTTTAGAGGTATGTTTCTGTCTTTGTAGTGATTCAATTTGTAAGACAAAGACGTTTGCTTCCCCCCACCCCAAGGTTCCATCATTCATTTGTTACTCTTAAAAGATTTAGTTTTGATTGAATTCAGACGCAGAAATAGAAGCTCTCACTGAGGACAGCCCATGCCCCTTGGCAATCTGTTCCTGGCATTTTCAAAATTATATTTATCTGGCTTCCTTTATTCTCTTGGCCAAAGTTTGGCATCCTCCTCAGCTTTCTCCTTGTTTTTCTTAGTGTGTTGTTTCTTCATAGCAATACTCCAGCATTTGTGTTGCAAGACACGTGGAGGGATAAGATGCTGAATCTTGGGTAATTTAGTCCTGGGCTTCTTACTTTCTTTGAGGGCTTTCTGATAACATATTGGTGGACATCATCTTCTTTAGAGAGCTTGAAAGTTTGTTTTTGGATTCTGCTCGCTCTTTTGGGCCCCAGTTGTCAAGGCACAGTAGTAGTATCTGCAAGTTCTACTAAATGGAAACATAGCAAA
>NW_024429193.1:48808475-48845975 GCF_017639785.1 Mesocricetus auratus
GCCACATACTCCTATTGTGATGGACCGCCTTGCTGCAAGCCCCAAAGTGGTGGACTGTGGACATTCCAAACTGAACCCAAAATACACCTTCCATTGATTACCTTGGGTGTTTTTGCTACAGTATTGGAAAACTGACTACTACAAATGCACTAATGGTTTGTCTTTTAACTGTCTTGACAAGTGGATTGGGGGGGTGCTAGGGATTGAACCTAGGAACTTATCCATGTAGGCATGTTCTCTCATATTGAGATATATCCCCAGACATATGTATGTTGTCTCATATTGAGATATATCCCTAGATATAAGTATGTTCTCTCATATTGAGATATATCTCCAGACATTGGTATGTTCTCTCATATTGAGATATATCTCCAGACATAGGTATGTTATCTCTCATTGAGACATATCTCCAGACATAGGTATGTTCTCTCACATTGAGATATATCCCCAGACACAAGTATGTTCTCTCATATTGAGATATATCCCCAGACACTAATTGGTTTCTCTCTTGAGTCTATAGTTCATTTCAGCTCCAGAGGGAAAAAATGAAAGTTGTTGTCATGTTCTAAAAATGAAGCAAACTTTTAAACCAGAGGCGTGCTTAAACTGTAACCACTATTTACATGTGAGACCCCAACAAATAAGAATGAGATGGAGTTGGAATTCTGGCTGGTAGAGCACTTGCCTAGCACATCCAGGTCCTGGGTTTATCTTGAAAAAGGAAAACAAATTTTTTTAAAGAAGAAATATTTTAAAGGCTCAAAAGAATCAAGCTCTCCAGTGGGGAAACGATGCTCTCCGTCAAAACTCAAAGGACTTGTGATACAAGGTGAAAGACGAAACGGTTTCCTCATTGCACATAAGCCTTGTTCCCCACTTGCAGCTAATTAAGCCAACCAGGTCCCGCTCCCCATGGTTGCAAACAGCAGCCTCCTTGGTAGTGTATGCAGCCTGCTGCCTATGTGGGCTGCCCTACGGGAACCTTGGAGACAATTTTCTGGCAGTTATCCAAGTGTCTGATCTCAATACTGTCCCCAGCCTAGGCTCCAGACAGGTAGGTACGTATGGTGCCTTTGGAAAGCCTCAGGACACAGTGGCCAGGGTTCACACGGGCCACGTCATCATGTCCATTCATAGCAAGCTGCAGAATAAGGTACATGTGATTGAGGCTCTTCATGGAGCCAAGTTCAAGCTCCCTGGCCACCAGAAGATCCACATCTCAGAGATGTGGGACTTCAAGTTTAATGCCGATGACCTTGAAGACAGTGTGGCTGAGAAGCAGCTAATTCCTGATGGCTGTGCCGGCAAATGTATCTCCAGCTGTGGTCCCCTGGACAAGTGGTGAGGCTCGCATTCCTGAGGGTTCCACAGTGCTCTCCAGTACCCTACCAAATCATGCTCAGTAACAGATCTCACATGCCACCTGAAAGAAACAAACAAAACAAACAAAAAAAGAGCTGTTACCCACATTTTTGTCCGGCCATATTTTCTGGCCCTATTCTGATTGACCCTCTGTACACAAAGTCTCAACACACTGTGTAACCCCTCAGAGGATGGAAGTAAAAACAGCGAGATAAGCAGGAATTCAAAAGAAACCCATGGAAGAAGGGACAGTCATGCCCTAAGAGCCACATGAACAATTTCAAACAGTCAAAACATTTTTTTCCTCTCTTAAGCCTGAGTGAATTCATTGAGAAAGGAGTTTATGATGTGTTTTTAGGAGACAGAAATACTGAGGCACTATAAGATGTGTTCTTAAAATAAAATTTAAAACATGGTAAGATTTGTCTGAGAAAACCACCTGGAGATGCCTCCCCCACCCCTTCTCAGGGCAAAGGGCAGGGGAGAGGAGAGTCAGCTCCATGCCACACTGCACAATATTATGCTGATAAAATTTCATTACATTTGAAGCATCTGCAGCAAGTCTGGAGCAAGCATTAAATACAAAGAAAAATTGCCAGTGTGCAAGAGAATCCAAGATAAAGCCGGCAGAAGCCGGTTGTAAACAGGGCTGTGTCAGCAGAAACTGATTAGGAAGCCAGAACTATTCCTCAAGTAGATAGAGAGTGTCACAGCTAGGACCCAAACTCTTGGGGACTGACTGAAACAGTAAAAGACCCTTTTTGCCACAGGAGATTAGAGGTGGCGTTTGCCTGCATGCATGATACCATTCAGTTTCCTTCAAAAATGCAGTAGCTTCCAGTCACAGACCGGCTCACCTGTGACACTGGGCAGGTGATGGGGGAGAGGGGTTGACGGCACTGGCTAGGCAACAGCGGGTGAGAAAACGCCTTTTGCCCAGGCTCCTCAGGTTTGGCATGGCAGGACACTGAGTTCCCAGACTCTCAGCTGGTTGAAGATACATGTGTGAACCCTTGTGCACTCAGGAAGAATTTGGACAAGGCATTCTCTTTGTTCATAAAACTAAACTCTTGGGGTGTAATACAAGGGGGAAACTTAACTTTTTGTTTTTGTTTTATGTTGGGTATCAAAGGGTCAGAGGGCAAGTCTCATCTGGGATGGTTGGTTGGATCTAGGAAATCCAAGTAATATAGGCATTTCATTTAATCTACATGGACATGGGAATCTTCACAAGAGACTGAAGTCTAATGAAATGACTAAAGCCTGATATTTTTGTGCTTTTAGACAGTGAAGAACAAATCTGGGAAGGAATGACGAGACAAATGGATCTCTAGACTACACTGCTAAATTCTATGTTATTAAGAAGTACACAGAGAAGGGGTATAATTTGAGAGTCACTTCACAGTCTGTTTATTCAAATTAGACTCCTAACTAGCTGCAGTTAGAGTCTTTGGCTATGCTGCAGCCTTGGTGTGTGAAGGATACATCCAGGAAGAATCTCCAGGGCTTGCTGAGAATGGACATGGACAGGTCAGATGACCTTCCCTAAAGTTGTGTGTTTAGGTTTCTGGAAACCCATATTTTTAGAAACCCAGCTATCCCTTTAAGAGCATATTGGTAACATTTTCTGTTTTGTAGATGGAGAGGTAACTCAGCCATTAAGAGTGAAAAGAAAAGAATTGGTTCAGGACCCCCAGACCAAGTTCTCAACACAAAGGAGATTTGCCCCAGAGGGACAGAGGGCAGGAAATACAAGACAAATAAAGGAGACAGAGATGAGGGAGAAGGAGAAGGGAACAAGGGGAGGGGGCAGGGATAGTTGTCCCAGAGTGGGATAGATAGGAGACAGGCGTGGCCCATAGGAAAAAGTCAATTTATAAAGGTATAGGGGGAAACCTGTGTCAGAATGAGGTATTTAATTTTAATTGAGCATGTTAATTAGGTGAGCCAAAGGGGTCTTTAATTGCTGGACTACAATACTTTGATAGCTGGACCTTGGTAGTCTCAGGAGGAGGAAGTGGCCAAATGAAGGGAGTAGACTTTGGTGGCTAGCTTTTAGGAAGGTAGTCTAATGGTTTTGTGTGTGTGTGTGTGAAGAAAAGAGAATCAGGGAGAAGGACAAGGCCTGCCAGAGCCATACTTGTCACACTCAAACTGGCCAGAGTCCCTTCAAAGAGCACTGGCTGCTCCTCCAGAAGATTGGGGTTCAGTTCCTAGCATCCACATACAGGCTCATAGTCATCTGTAACTTCAGGTCCAGAGAATCTGATGCCCTCTTCTGGACACTGAGGGCACTTCACACATATGGGGTACAGATATCCATACAGGCAAACACCTACACATAAAATAAAAATAAATAACTAAAATTTTTTTTAAGTTTCCCTGTTTTCATTCTTAGAAATGTTTCTTGTTTTCTATCAGGTTTTGTTACTTTTCTGCTTCTGGAAACTTTTGTTTTGCTTTCTTCTTCTTTTTTATTATATAGATTCATTTATTTATTATGTATACAGTGTTCTGCCTGCATGTATGCCTGCAGGCCAGAAAAGGGCACCAGATCTCATTACAGATGGTTGTGAGCCACCATGTGGTTGCTGGGAATTGAACTTCAGACCTTTGGAAGAGCAGGCAATGCTCCTAAGTACTGAGCCATCTCTCCGGCCCTATTTTGCTTTATTCTTAATATCTGAAGTATGTGGGAAATTTACTGAATTCCAGTTTGTCAGTATCTTATGAATGAAATTTTATTTTCTTATTGTTAGATTTTTGTTTTGTATTATGGATTTTCTGAGTTTAGATGAGTGACATTTCAGAGACTGTGAATAAATTTCCAGAGGAGGCCTTGGCCAGCATGGCTCCTCCTCCCTTGCCTTCTCTCTACTCTTCTGAGAGTATGGAAATGGGATGGTGGGCCTCATGTTCCCTGAATCACTACAGTGTGGATCCCTCTTCTCAGACAACTCTAGCTTTTGCCAAGTTGATGTAAACTATCCAGCACATGGATAGTTAACAGTGGTTCAGAGACCCATGCATATGTGTGTGCACATGTACCTGTGCCTTGCAGTGGACAGTGGTCTAGGGAAAGCTATGTGGGAATTTACTCTGGGGCATTAGGCTCCTTCTATAGCTCAGCTGCAGTTTAGTGACCTCAGTTGGGAGGATTCCCCACAGTACTGTATCCAGCTAGCCCCATGACATGATTTCTGATCTCTGAGCTTCACAAAGACCCTCAGAGTATGCAGTTTCTCTGCCCTTAGCGCTGAGATAGCTTTTACCTGTCCCAGGAATGCTTACACCTTACCCTGAAGTCCTAACTGGTGTTAATTCTCCAAATGTACTTTCTGCAGAGCAACAGCTTCGCCCTTTGATTTGCAGGGTCTAGGATACCATTTTCTGATATGCATTCTGTCTTGCCATTTCCTTTAACTGGGCAAAGTCAACTAAAGTTCAATTTATCCCAAACCTCTTGATCTTGAAACAATCTTGCCTTCAGGAAAGTGGGCTCCCAGGTGGGAGGGACAGTGTTCTTGACAGGACATTGTCCTTTAGACAGGAGTTTCTGTCCCACCCAGTCCTGCAGCTGTTTAGTCCCAAATAAGCACACAGAGGCTTATATTAATTATAGACGGTTTGGCAATGGCTCAGGCTTCTTATTGGATAGTTCTCTCTTAATTATTAACCCATTTCTATTAATCTGTGCATCTCCACATGGTCTTGGCTTACCGGTGATGCCCAGATCTCTTGCTCCCTCGGCAGCTACATGGCATCTCCCTGGAGACTTACTCTCTGTCTTCCCCTTCCCAGCATTCTCCTAGTCTGATATCCCCACCTATATTTCCTGTCTGGCTACATCCTGCCTGCCTATTGGTCAAAACAGCTTTATTCATCAACCATTAAGAGAAGCATATCCCCAGCATACAGAAGGACATCCCTCGTCATTGTCCTTTTGGAGGTTGTACCTCAAGGCCCATATCACAGGGTGACTTGAAAAGCTCCTTTGAGCCTCCCTCCCATACCAGACACATATGGGTCAGGGACCCTGATAACTGAAGATCTAGCCTTGGGTTCCCTGTGTCTTGTGTAGACTTCTCCAAGGATGCCCTCTGGACAGCATCCTGTTGTCCCTTGGAAACAGGAGAGGTGTCTGTTCCCTTGAAACACAGGCCCTCCTATCATAGCATACTCCAGCTGTGAGCCTTGCACTTCCCATCGGCCACTTTGGTGGCCAGAGTGAAGAAATGGCAGCCTAATGACCTCTGTGGCTGCGCGGGACCTCTCAGATTCACCATGCCCTTAGTGTCCAGAGTTGCAAACACAGCTAAGACACTAAACACCGAAACCACTTGATAGTCTGTCTGCCCTTTGTCCTTAGGTAGGTCCATTTTATTGTCCTCCTAAAGGAGCAAATACCATTCCTTGTTTGTTTTGCAAATTGACCAAGGTCTCGCAGTTCCAGGGACAGGACTAAACTTTTGGGCTAGCAACAGGCAGAGTGATAAGAGGAGGGGAAAGAAGAAGAAATCATGGCATTTCCAACATCTGGCCTTTCTCCAGGGGCACTGGCAGCTTGGGCGGGGGGGGGGGGGATAGGCAGGGGGAGTAGGAGGTGGTGGCACAGCGCAGGCAGGGTCAGGGCCTGCCGAGCCAAGCATCTGGCTTTAGGGGTTGGAAGACCTTGAGGAGAGCCTATCCTAACAGGGGCGGGAATGGGCTGAGAAGCAGGGGGCGGGGCCACGAAGGGAGGGCGGGGCTCACTGCTAGTCCTGCTGCTTTTCTCTTTGTGCAACAGGGTACAATCACAGTTTACATAGCTCCGCTGAAGCCAGACAGCACCAGCATCATGCCCATGACACTGGGTTACTGGGATATCCGTGGGGTGAGAGAGAGGGGTCTGACATTAGACATTAGAGTGCGATGGGGACGCGGGGTGGGAATGTGGGGAGTAGTGGGGAGCTGGTCTGGGCCTTGCTGGATTCAGCCTGTGCTTCTCAGAGCTCTAGATGTTTGAGATTAGTCTCTCTCTCTCCCTCTCCCTTCCCTGGTGTGTGTGTGTGTGCGTGCATGCGTGTGTGTGTGTGTGTGTGTGTGTGTGTGTGTGCGTGTGCGCGTGTGTAAGAGGTCCCAGTGCCTCTCTGATGAACCATGTCTCCTAGTTGTGTCACGCCATCCGCCTGCTCCTGGAATACACAGAGACAAGCTATGAGGAGAAGAGATACACCATGGGGGACGGTAATGACACCCTCTTAGACTCTTGTCCAACTTCTGATTGGTGGCCCTCAAAAGTCCCTGGTCCTGACCTCTTGTTGCCCAAATCTGTGGGCCTCTTCCAGCGAGCACTAGAGTCTACACCTTCAAGAAACCCCTGTGAAGGCAGTTTCGTCTTCCAATGCAGGGCTATGACTTTTCCACTATTTGTGATTTAGCATTTACCTAAACCTTTTGTAAACCTTAGATATGCTAGTCCCACAGTCCCAAACACACATTGCTCCTGTAACCTTGGAATATGATACTCAAGTGTGAGAGGTGCAGATTCCCTGCCTAAGGGAATCTGAGGGCATGGGGTGAGGGTCGCCTGACTCCCTGCTCAGGTTCCTGTAGGAGGGTGGGAACTAAGGTGATCTCTTTTCACATTCTCTTGTCCCTACAGCTCCTGACTATGACCAAAGCCAGTGGCTGAGTGAGAAGTTCAAGCTGGGCCTGGACTTTCCCAATGTAGGTGCAGGGAAGGGGAGGTCTGGGGAGGGCATGGCGTCCTCACCTCATCTCCTCACCTGGGTGAGGGCTTTGGGATCAGAGATTCAGCTCTCCTGCTCCCATCCTGGAGACTGCACAGTGTTTCTGTGATGGGCTGTGTCCAGCTCTTCCATTCAGGGTGCACTGTGCTGGTGGAGGGCTTTCCATGCCAGGCACACTGAGTGCCAGCCCCCGTGTCTGTCCTTACCAGAGAAGGGGTGTAGGACCCCCAGATCCTCTGAGCATTTTGCTTGTCCTTCCAGCTGCCCTACTTAATTGATGGGTCACACAAGATCACCCAGAGCAACGCCATCCTGCGCTACATCGCCCGCAAGCACAACCTGTGTGAGTGGGGCTGGCTGTAAGGTGGCGCCTGGTGGTCACCTCTCTGGGCTTGGCTGGGGTGGGATGCCGAGAGTCTCTGCTGTGTGTGCTGCAGGTGGGGAGACAGAAGAGGAGAAGATTCGTATTGACATTTTGGAGAACCAGGTCATGGACACCCGTATGCAGCTTGTGATGGTCTGCTACAACCCTGAGTTTGTGAGTTGCCCAGTGGATGGGGAAGACAGGGTTAGGAGTTAAAGTCCTATGTTCACGACTTTATTGGTCAAGTTTAGCATTTGACTCTAGTGGTACTGATTCTCTAAGGACTTACGTATCCCAGCAACAAAGTGGCCTTCATGACTCCAGAATCTTGCCAAATAACAACCATTGAGTCAGTTTCTATCACTCCTAGGATACGGTTTAGATTCCTCAAACTAGAAATACAGTTTTTAGACATTAGAGTATGTATTCAGAGTCCTTTTCATCTCCTTCTGTCCCAGCTATTCATGTCATCTGTCTGCTCCTACAATATGAGTTAAAATTAAAAAATGGGGGAGGGTGCTATATACCATGTCCCCTGACGTCTCTCAGAGCTCAGCTGTCTCTCCTTCCAGAACTGTGCCCTCAGTAGTCACAGGAATCAGGACTGCTTCCCAAGAGGCAGCTCGGAGGTTGGCCAGAGGGACAATGTCCATGCCAGTCCTTCCTTTCAACATCAAACATTCCTTCACTTTATAAAAAGTACTCAAATAGCCACTGTTCCGCCATCCACTAGGAAGAGTTTTGCCTTCTCCCCTGAGTTCTTTTAGTATGTTGCTTCTTTGATGGCACGAGCTGAGTCCAGAGTGTGTCAGGTACATGGTCCATTGCTTTCCCCACACCATCTCAGGAGAAACAGAAGTCTGAGTACTTAAAGGGTCTCCCTGAGAAGATGAAGCTCTACTCGGAGTTCCTGGGAAAGCGGCCATGGTTTGCAGGGGACAAGGTAAAGAGAGGGAGGTTGGTGGGGAGGAGGAGTTGCCATTCTTCCCGGGCTAGGAGACCCCATCCCACTGACTCTGGCTTCCTGCAGATCACCTATGTGGATTTCCTCGCTTATGATGTCCTTGACCAGCAACAACTGTTTGAGCCCAAGTGCCTGGATGCCTTCCCAAACCTGAAGGACTTCAAGGCCCGCTTTGAGGTGACTCTCTCATCCGGCTTCCTCTTCCTTCCACCTTTCCAGGATGATTTTCTAATCTTTTAAATTAAAAGAGTGGTTAGCATTGCTTGAGCACTGGATATCTGGGAGGACCCATGCTCAGCACAGGATCGGATGTATCGCTACAGGATTGCTATGAGGTGGATAAAATTACCAGGCCCCGAAGACCAGGGCTTGTGTGAGTCTTCCTAGCTGACCTGCAGAGCTGTCTACTTCCCACACCCCCACCGGGCACCCATGGAGAACTCAGGCTGTAGAAGGAGCACGGATTGAGCGCAGCCCTCACAGGAGGGTGGCATCCAGGTCCCTGTGTTTGATGCCTCCCCAAATCTACTTTATTAGACAGTTGAAAGCATTAGCTTAACGTGCATGCGTGTGTGGTGTTGGTTTGGTCTCTTTCCTTCCTCCCTCCCTCCCCCTCTATTTCTCCCTCCCTCCCTCCCTTTCCCCTTCCCTCCCTCCCTCCCCCACCTCCCAGGCCTGGAATCTGTTTTCATTCCCCACTTCCTATCGAACGGTGTGCCTTCTCAGCTAGTTCCCTTTAGTTCTGGTTTTGGTCCAAGTTGAATGGCTTTGGGGATTATGCAAGAGATGGCATCACCATGGGGAAAGGGGGAAGGGAGAGTTAAAAGCTGCTGCCTGAGGCCTGGTGCTCTGCCCTGATCAGCAGTTAGCTATCTGAGAACTGACTCTTGGTAAAATTCACACAGAGTGATGGACTGAGTTTGTTATGGTCCCTGTGTTAGAACTAGAGATACGTTTGATTGGGGCATGGTAATATTGGGCTCAGGTACCAGGTGGAGAAATTTGGACTGTCTTCCCTCTGGGAATGGATCAGAACCCTGCCCCGCTCTTCCTGGTGGGCCTCCCTCCATCTTAGATACTCCCACCCAGGATTTGTTGAGTCATGGGGTGAGAACTGGGCTCATTTTAGGCTCCTCAGGCATGCTCTGTGAACTGCTTTTCCCCTGCCAACCCCTTCCTCCCGTGTGCAAATGCAGGCAGGCGTGTCTCTGTGAGAAAAGACTAGGCCTGTACAGACAGTGACAGGGCTGTGTGGATAGGAACAAGTTACGTTACCTCTCTGGACTTCAGGTTCCCTCCTGAAAAATGATCAGCAGGATCATTGAGTGGTTTTTCCAAACCCATAATGTACTGTCTAGAGGACACCAAACCCTCAGTCTAGTGCTGTTTCTCCATTGCCGTCCCTCTTGAGGTAGGACACTAGGGAAAGGAATTTGAAGAAATTCCTTTTCAAGGCTGAGGCTGACTGTGCTGCTCTGAATCTTGGGCCCAAATGGAGCCCATGGGGTGCAGCTGGTTGACCCCGTGGGCCTACAGACCTGAACTCTGCTGCTGTCTCCTTCCCACTCACAGGCCCTGAAGAAGATCTCTGCCTACATGAAGTCTAGCCGCTTCCTTCCAAGGCCGATGTATCTGAAGAAAGCCAAGTGGGGTAACAAGTAGAACCCCTTAATAGCAGGGCCAGGAGGAGATCTATGGCTGTTTGCTGGCCCTTTGCCTGGGGCACATCTGGGTCTCATTCCTTCCCTTCTTTCGTTCTCTTCCCCTCTGAAAGGCCTTAGCAACCCCCCTTTTCCACTCAGCTTCTCCCAAGTCAGCTTCTGTAACTCCATCTCCCCATTTCTTCAGAGTCCCTTCCTTCCCTTCCTTTTCTTTGTCCTTGATCCAACTGGCCTTCAGCTTTGCTGAGCTTAATGAAGGGATGCACTTGGCTCTGTGACTTCCCAGCTCTTCCAGAGAAACCAGTCCTGCCTATGTGCAGGTTCCCACCCTCAGTGTGAGGCTGCCAGCATTGTCAGAAAGACCAGGCTACTAATTTGTAGACCCTAGTCCTCTAGTATGGGACTTTTCTTGCCCTGGCTGATCCCCAATAAAGTCTGAACCACATTTGCTCTGTGTCCTGTTGCCTGTGGCTCTCAGAACTGCGTTGACTTGTTTGGGTGGTCATTGTTCTGTGTCCGTAGAAGGGACAGGTGGTTTTATGTGTGTATGTGTGTGTGAGAGAGAGGGGGAGGGAGAGAGGGAGAGAGGGAGAGAGAGATCTTGATGGTCACACAAAGTATAAGATCACTTACATTTTTGATGCTCCAGTCATTAATTCTGTGTTGCCCACCCTGGGATTCCTATAGGAGGGTGCTGCTTCTGTGCTGGGGTTCCTCATTCATTCAGCAGTCCTGTGCCTCCTCTACAGGAGTGTGCAGAGATTCTGGGCTGATGGGAGGGAGCTCCACTAGGCTAAGCACCTTTTGTGTCCTTCTCCCAGAAGCTTTCCCTAAACTAGACACCTCTCCTCCTATTCTCAGGATGTTTCCCCATGAACACTCCCCATTGTTTGCAGTTTGTGTCTGGGGTATTTTACCAAACTCCATCGTAAGTTGATCAAGGGGAAGATGCAGGTCCTGTTGAGTTTTTCATCTCTGATATGTATTAAAGAGCCTAGCCCACCGTCATTACTCTTGCAATTCGGAAATTGTAAAGCACTGTGCTCAGCAATGCTTGTGCCAAACTATACAGCCAGCAGCATTTAGCACTCTGGGAATTAGCCTGGGGAGGTATAGTATGAGATGCAGAGAGTTTCCACATTCAGAGTCTCCCCCATCCAAGGATTTAAGAGGCTCCCCAGCTGCCCTTGGAAAAGCATGGTCTGAGATGGGGCAGGCCTAGTTTGCCGACTGCAGCCCAGCAGTGTGTGATCAGCTGCGCCGTGGTATTTTGTATCAGCTCATCCGCAAAGGAGCTGGACTCATTGGAGGAGCATCTGCTGGAGAGGTTCCTGTGTCAGCCGCTGGACCCTGGATTCTGACCTTGGTCAGCACTGCCTGTAATAGGGAGTGGATTTGGAGGAGGTCCCTGCTGGACATTGTTCATATGCCAACTGTCAGAAGTTACCTGCTGCTATTAAGAAACTCAGGACTGTAGGCAACTTGTGAGGGTTATTGTGAAATAAATCGAGCCATTAAAATATGGCGTCATGTGTGATGGTGTACGCCTTCCATCCTAGCAATCACAAGGCAGAGGCAGGGGAATCTGTGAGTTTAAGGCCAGTTTTGTCTACATAATGAATTCTAAGCCAGCTTGGGCTGCATAGAGTGATTGGGTCTCTTGGTATCAATAAAATAAATTTAAAAACTAGTAATATCAAAGCCCAGAGATGCCCAAAATTTGTGAAATTTGTAAGATCAAAATTAGTTAGCCTATAGGTTCATTAAACATTAGAAATAAATAAAATTTAGAAAGGAGACAACATTAGTTTATAAGGCAGTAGTATAACATTCACCCAGCATGCAAAGAGCTTCAAAAAAATAAAAGTTAAATAAGATGAAAAAAAGCAATGGAAGTTAGAAGTATAATAAAAGTTAACTAGAAAGAATGCAATATTAATCCAGACTGCAGGATACTTGGATTTAAAGCAGACTTGCAAACACTTCCCACACAGGCTAATATTGTGGGTGGACTGCAATATAGTGTCCTTCACACCCTTCGTCTCTGCCTCGTTCCTGTAGAAGCAGCCATAGGTCAGGCATAATGAATAGTTAGAGCTGAGCCCAGCGTAACCACAATGAAAAGCAAACATCACCACTCAAAACTGGACAAGACTTGAACAGCCGTTTCTCTTTAAAAGACACACAAATGCCAGGAAGCCTTCGGAAAAGCACGAGTTGTTCATTGTTAGAGAAAGGTACAGCTAAACTGCAACGCGGTTCTACTTCACGCACATTAGGATGGCTACTATGATAACTCAAAAAATTAAACATTTGGTCAGGGTGTGGAGGCATGAATGCCTTTCCCATCATTGGTGGGAATGTGTAAGCGTGGTTCCTCAAAAGATTAAAAGTAGAGAAATATAGAACAAGATACCCGCTTAGTGTGACCCGGTAATCTTCTCTGAAGACAGACAGACCTGGTGTAATGTGGCTTAAAATGGAACCTTTAGTGAGCGGTCCCACACGGTGAGGGACAGATGGCTGGTGGGAGACAGAGACCTATGAGTATGACTTATGTAGAAAGTTTTTGGGTGAAGGTAAGGGAGTAAGAGAAAGGAAGAGAGAAGAGAGAGACAAAGAGATAGATAGGTAGATAGATAGACAGACAGACAAACAGACAGCTGCCCTCTCAGAGAAAAGACAGAAAGACAGGAAGTGGGCCGAGTTTTTCTCTTAAAGGGACCTTTGCATTTGCCTACAGAGCCAGGGTATTGCTTTGCAAGGTTCCCAAGGGGCGTGGCAATGTTTGCCTGGATTATTACAATACCCACTGACAGGATTACAATATTCACAGAGCTAAGAAAGCCAGATGAACCATGGGCATATCTCTAATCCCAACCCTTGGGAAGCTGAGGCAGGAATATCCTAAGCTCTGAGCCAGCTTGAACTGCATATCAAGACCCTGTCCACCTCCTCGCCTCCAGTCTCTGCCAAAATACCAGAGCCAGGTGAGCTGTCATAGTGGCTGGTTTTATTATATGAAAAACAAAAGACGCATTGAAAAAGACAGGAAGGATAGGGTTGCCATTGCCTGCCTTTTCCCAGCATCAGGAGAGAAAAGTACAAAGTCTGGGATTTAGATTTAAAACCAGTCCTCAGCAGACTTGCCTACTCCTGCCTCAAGGCCAGATTCTGCAGGCTGAGCCACTGGAACTGTGTTATCAAGGGTGCAAAGTGACTCTCTTTGCCATGTTCCTTAACTAAAGCATAGAGGGAAGCAATACTCTATTCTCTGGGGAGCAGGGTATATGGCTTTGCCTTAGAGCTTGATGTTGGACATGTTCTGATGAACCCTTGCGGCAGGCAAAAGCTGTAGGTCCCTAGCACAGGCCATAGCTCCCAGACAGATCTCCTATGTCCACTCTGATGCCAGGCAGAGATCTGTGTGCTGGTGGGATAGGGTTTGGGCCTGTGTCAGAGTGGCCCTAGGATGACCCCCTCCCTAAGAGTGTGCAGATCACTGATCGGGTTAAACTGTGGTACAAACCAGCTTAATGTCACCCTTGAAGGTCAAGGGACTTGTCTTCACCTACATTACTTCTACTCTATGCTGTGGAGCAAGACTCCATTCTCTAGGACTAGAATAGGGTAGTAAGCATAGGACTTCATCTTGGAATCAGTGCCAGGCTGGTAGAACCTAACATTAAACAGATCCTACTGCCCCCATTTCAGGACAGAGCTCATGGATGGAACATCTGGAACAGCCTTAGTGTCAGACATCAGTCTTTGGGACTTCTATCCTGGCCAGCATCACCGATGGCTGTGGGGATCTTTAGCTGTCAGCTCACTTCAGCAATAGCCAGTCCATAGTGCTGTGGGCCTTGGTCCCATCCCAGGGTTGTGTTCAGCAGGGTCTCAGCAGGTTGTGAGCTTGCAGTGTGCCACAGCATTGTGGCATTGGTGGTGGTAGGTATGGTATATGAGCCAGAGTCTAGTCCATCTGTGGTGATTCTACCCAGTCCACACAGAATCTTACAGTGTCTGACTACAGCCTAGTCACTCTGAATGAAGCATCTGGTTGTACCCATGGCCCAAGAGGCTCATGGGGAAGGACTGTTCCTTCCCAGGTCCTTCTCTAGTTCATGCTGAACATGCAAACTACAGATTTGAGGTAGATCTGCACTTTGATCTTTCTCCAGCAGTCAACCAACAACAACACATCAATGGCAACCTCACAAAACCCCCTGAACTTTGGTCTCCAATTATTGCCGAAATAATGGGAGTGTCTACAGGCTCAGAGGTGGTTTGGGAGAAGTAGCCTACTTAGAGTTTCTGGAAATATTTACACAAACAAAGTCATGTTTCAAACTCTAGAATAAATACATACACCTTTAGAGTTTATAGGCTGTTACAGAGCAGCAAGCATCAAGAACACTAGGAAGCCATGATGCCACCTAACATTCAAGGTAAAATTCTAGAAGCCAACTGAATAGTATAAGGGAACTCTTGGATGGAAAATGTAAAAAAAGCCACTTTAAGGAGATGAAATGAGCTTAAAAGAGAACAAAGAGAAATGATATTTTAAAAGAGAAATTTAACAGAAATGGAAGTGATAAATTCTAAGAAAGTAATCTTTGAGCTAGAGAGAGAGAGAGAGAGAGAGAGAGAGAGAGAGAGAGAGAGAGAGAGGGAGAAAAATTTTTAAATGCAATAAAAGGCGTTGATATCAGAACAGGGCAAAGGAAAGAAAGTATTAGTGAACTTAAGAGAACAAAGAAGAGAGAAGAAAATGGGGCCTTTGGGGCAGCATTACAAGAGTATTTGAACTGTTTGGGTTCAAGAAGTGCTTAACAATGACAAAGGTTTAGAACACTTATTCAAAGAGATGGTGACATAAAATTTTCCAAATCTGAAGAACACAAATACCCAGTATGAGGAAGTCAGAGAGCTCTTATTAGGCCACTGAGATGGCTTGGTGACCCAGGGCACTTGCTAAGACCGACAGCCTGAGTTCAGTCCCCCAGGCCCTACATGTGGAAGAGAAAAGACTTGTTCCTAGACAAGAAAAGCTTGAGAGAATACATCCCTCAGATTTTACCAGACTTGTCTAACCAGAAATTCCAAAGAGAGTTCTTTAAATTAAAGGAAAGACACAGTAACAAGCAAAAAGAAAACACTAGAAGACTGTGCTGGCTAGTTTTATATCAACTTTAGAAAAGTTAAAATCACCAGAGAGGAGTCTCAATTGAGAAAATGCCTCCATAAGATCAGGTAGACAAGTGAGTAGGTTATTTTCTTAATTAGTGATTAATGTGGGAGAACATTGTGGATGGTGTCACCCTGGACTGTGGTCCCGGGTTCTATAAGAAAGTAGGCTGAGAAGCAATGGGGAGCAAGTCAGTGAGCAGCACCCACTCCCATGGCCTCTGCTTCAGCGCCTGCATCTAGGTTCCGCCCTGCTTGAGTTCCTGACCTCACTGCTTTTGATGATGAACTGTTATATGGAACTGTGAGTGACATAAACCCTTCCTCCCCAACTTGCTTTTGGCCATCATGTTTCATCCCACAATAGCAACCCTGACTAAGACAAATAAAAACAAACAAAACCCCTCATGGTAATAAGAGCTACAAGGGGACTAGAGAGATGGCTCGGTGGTTAAATGCACAGGATTTGCATTCAGTTCCCAGCACCCACGTGGCTGCTCACAACTGCCTGTCACTCAGAGGAGCTAATGACTCTTCTGGATTCTGTGGGCACCAGCCGTGCACACAATACACATACGTATATGCGCTCACGCACATAAAATAAAAATTAATCATTAACAACAACCATGGGTTAAATCCTTTCACTCAGCCTAGGCAGAGGGACAGTCTAGTCACCCCGCTGCCAGACATAATTCGTTTACTTTTTTGTCTTTTATTTGTTTATTTGTGCTCTAATTTCTTCCTTCACTGGCTTTGTTGCACATGGCTTGTTTGTGGAATGGTGCGCCTTTCCAGGACCTGGTAGGGGATACATTTCAAGCAAAAACCTAGCCTGCCCCATCAGCAGCAGATCTGCTTCCTTGTCACTGGCAGTTTTAAGTCTATTCTGTCTCTTTAAATATCCTGTCTGTTTGCTGCAACATGAGAATTGGAGATCACATCCTGGTTCTTCCTTCTGACTTTTACCCAGTCCTGTTTACTGTATCTATGTGTATGTGTACATATAGCTACTGTTTAAAAAATATAGGCCAGCTTTAACTCTATGTATGTGTATCTCCTTCTAGACTAAGGAAGCAATAGGTCTCAAATATTTCTAAATTGTTATCTATTCTTTTATGATGATAAAAATTTATTTTAAGTTGATATGTATTTTTAATTGATGATAAAAATTTAAGGCTATAAAGATCTATTTCAAATTAACAAAAATATTTAAACCACCCAGTCCTTCCTGTAAGTTGTTTACAAAGGCTAAGCTTCTATTACAAAAGGGAATTTTTCTCTATTTCTCTGTCCTTTATAAGCATCAATCTAACCTACTAAGTTAAAATCAGTTATAGTCAGACTAGATGACTCTGAGTAAAACATCCATTCACAGCCTCTCAGTTTGGATCCATTTCTCCAGACAGCTCCTGCACTAATGTCATTGTAGCCATATTAAGTACATTTTAATTAATTATAGGGATAAAGCCTATGTGCTTAAGGCAACTAACTAAAGACAAATTTTGTCTGCTGATATATACTACACAGACAGACAGCTCTCAAGTGCTCAGAGATCTAGAGAACATGGCATTTAAAATGTTTTATGAAAAAGCTTTTCATAACAGAGAGACAGGCCAACTGCTGGCCCCACCCATTTCCTCCAAGAAGACTGGTGGCCACTGAAGAAACTCCACCACAAAAGTGGCAATGCTGGCCACTGAGAAAACCTGCCTTTCACCTCGACCGCTGCAAAGGCCGTGAACAAGAGGACAACGGAATCGGCTTTCTCCACATTGCTAAGGCCAACAGCAGGCAAGTCTTCCTAAAGCTCCTAATCCACAGACCCAACACTATCAGCAGACACGGGTGTCCTTAAAGCCTCTGCCCTCAACAACTGTGGAGGACTCTGGGAGTGGTTGTCCATGTGGCCAGCTAGTAAGTCTCTGTCATTCTCTAACCATTAACTCAGGTAAAATTTTATCCTTCTCAAGAACTCTGATGCAGTTTGACGGCTGGTAGGTTTCAGTATAACTTCTTTGTTTAAAAAGACGTTTTAAGGTATAAAGTTTATGTAAGACCATAAAAGCTTAAGATATAAGGATCTAAAAATGTTCTAAGGTATAACAAGGTGACTTAAGGTATACAAATGCAAGTTATCAGACTTCTTTCTCATTATGCTACTGTTCATAGTCTTAACATTAATCAATTAAGTTTTAAAAGGCTACTAATCCAACTCTGACAGAGTATAAAACACCAAACTATACCACTATATGATAACTGCAATCTCAAAATTAAGGTGCTTTTCATTGTGCTAAAGATGTCTGCCAGTTTTAAGAGGGTTAATGCTTTCAGCCAAATCATTTCTGACTTGAGTATACTGCCATTTCTACAATGCAAATTTCAGTACAGACCCTAAACAATGGAAATGCTAATGTGTCTAAAACTTATGTTTTCACAAACCCAAAGGATTCTTCTAAGTTCCAGGGAGCTGAATTGGACCCATCCAAACAGGTTGGATTCACTCCAGATAAATATTCAACTTTTCTCTGGTCCCGAGACTTCCTTCCCTCAACTTGGGATCCCTAGGGAACCTCCTCCCCTCAAGTACCAGGACCTAAGGAAAAAAATTCTTTTTAAACTTAACCTTGTCCTCTGCTCTGCCAACATCTTACCAGGTCTAAGAGGCATCAAAGAGTTCCATACAGTCTTGACTGCGGATGAAACAATTGGATACCCCAGGATGTGGCAGCACCCCAGCTTCCTCTAGTCCTCCAAAGATGGTTGATGCTCCCCAGGTCAGCAGGAAGTAGTTCTGAGAACTCAGGGCCTTTATTCCCTAACCTGCCACACCTAACTCCTCATCTTTTTAATAATAAATAAAGGTGGGATGTAAGGACTCAGGCATTATGCTGGCCTGCCCCTGCCACCTGCCAGAATGTGCTCAGACAGTACCCTGGTCAGTCCAGGGTTCCATGGGTACTAGTCTGCTTGCAGGAGCAAAAGACCCTTTAACTTAACTCCATCCACTTTCTCTTTCCCTCTTCCTGCTCTCTCTTCCCCACAGTTCCCCTGGGGCAGACAGGACTTTTCCTGTCTCCCTCTTCTCTTCTGTCCTCTCTGTCTCTGCATCTCTTACCTCTCTTCTCTTTCCTTCCCCCTTCCCTCCCTTTTCTAATAAAACTCACTTTGTCCCTCCACCTTTGGTCAACCTCTTCTGCCATGCAATCCGCCAAGATCCCCCATAAGCTTTATCATAACAATCAGCGAGAAGAAATGAACTGTCTGGCCACCAGATGAGTTTCACACACGTGACCAGCTCCAGATAGCTCCAGCAGTCTTTATTTATACGTCAAAAACAAGCATGTTTTTCCACACTAACAAACAAGTGTTTTCCAACATTAACCTCTGGCAAAAACAAATATGTTTTCGCCCAACTTTTGTATCAAAATATCTTTAAACCAAAAACAACACATTGTTTTGCTAGCTTGGCCAAATATTGAGTCAGGTACATCCTGTTTTTTCAAAACTAAAAGATGACTGACATAAGCACACAATCTTATTCAAAACATATTTATAGAAATAGGGGTGATCTCTGCCTCCGATTCTGTCAGCATTGAATCAGAACAGCTCCCAGGGTCTGAAGTGACAGCTGGCATCCCCAGACAAGAAACCTAGGAAGCATTAGCTCCCAAAGAATTTTAGGGAAAAGTATTCAAGAAAAAATGGGTTTCTGAGAATAATCCCATTTGTCCTATGAGTGATGAACAAAGTGACACTAAAACCTCCCAAGAGAACCATCAATATTACCAGAGAGAAGACAGCATGCAGGCTGTGTGGTCCTGGTAGAATTCTGCACTGTCCAGGAGTCCACTGGTCCTTGCTGAGTGAGACTGTCCCTGTGGGTTATTGCCTCATCTAAAGGCCCATTGGACAAGCATTCATACTGGTCCAAAACTAGGCTGCACAGCTCCCAACTTGTAACCAATCCTGGGGAGATGGTTCAGTCAGTAAAGTGTTTGTCTTTCAAACATAAGGGCTTGTATCTAACCCCCAGGCCCACATTATAAAAACCTAAAGGTTTACATAGGGATGGAAATGTGGGGATGGACTAAAAAAAGCCAAGTATGTGTAAAAAGTCTTCTGTAACTCAACTCATATGTAAGGTAGTTAAAAAGTATTTGTTTAAGAAAAGGAGTTTAAACAGAAGTACCCCATATGATTGGACAGTGCAGTTCCCAGAAGAAATGGGTTATTGAATGAAAATCCATGTTATTTATTTGACTTATTGGTCAGGGAGGCCTACAGGTACCCAAAACAGTACTATTGTCATTCCTCTTGGTTGCTTACCTTAACTAGACTGTAAGACCCTATTGCTGAAAACACCACACGTTGGTTGTAGTGCACAGAAAAATCAGTTTTGAACTAAGCAGTAACTCTCCTTGCTAGCTGTATTTCACAGTGAGGGAAGGTGCTGTAAAGATTGTTGGAGGGAAAAAAGCCATCGATGGTCTTATCATGTGTTGGATCACGTATGCTATAATACCTACCTGCCAGAGAAGATGTACCCACTGATGCAAAGGTGGTGAGACTGTGGGGGTAACCAACCACTCTCCTTATTGGATTTGAGGCCTGCTCCACAGGAGGGAAGGAATGTCAGGTGCTGTAAACATGGTCAAAATACATGGCTAGCGAAATGATAGGCACTCGGGAGAATTTATTGATGTGAGCTTTCTAAATTGTCCTGTTGTCAAACTGCCTTCTAAATATTTATATTTATACCCATATATTTGTGCTGCTACTAACCTTGGTCAGAAAAAACTTCTTTCTGTAGTGAGTAGAGAAGAATGACTGTTCAAAGTACTGAGAATAAGCAACTATGAGTGACCAGCTGTAGACAGGGCATCTGCATCAAACCCTTCCCCCCACCAAGACTCAAGGGAACATTTCAGAAAGGGGACAGGGGAGGACTCCTGGGAAATGCTGTGCTCTGCACACAAGAACTCACAGTAGCTGTGGATACCTATAGAAGGCCCGAACAAGATCGTGTAGATTAAAAGTTCCAGAATGTAGCAGGATGGGGCTTTGGAGACCCCAAACAAAATACAAGCTGAATCCAATAGCATGTTAAAATGATCTATCTGAGGGATGCAACCATAGGTCAATGAATACAAGTGAGTATATAGGCTAGAACACTTTAGAGAATGAACAAAATAGGTGATCATTTCAATAGATGCAGAAAAAGCATTCAAAAAAATTCAACATCTCTTTGGGATTGAAAACTCTCAATAAACTAGGTATAGGAAAAAAATGCACCTCAACATAAGGGACATATGTAATAGACCAACATCCCATGCCATACTGAAGGGGAGAAGCTAGGGGCTTTAATTTTAAGGTCTGGAAGAAGACAAAGAAGCCCAACTTCACCTCTTTTATTTTCCCTTGCCATGAGCTCCCTCTGCTCTCTTCGCAGACTGTTCTAGTAGCCAGCTTTGCCCAGGGAGGGGAAATAGACACTGGGGGGGCTGCAATCTCTTCTAACCCCTCACACATATGGAATGACTCTGACTATGGGGGCTTCTGGAGGAATTTTCCTGGGGCAGAGACACCCCTGGTGGGCCAAAGTTTCTTTTTCTCCCTCTTTGATGGTTTATGTTACCTTTTCAACCAATTATCCTTATAACTGGAAAACTCAGAACCTACCATGCTCTGAAAACCTGAGGCTTTTATTTGCTTTCTGAAAACAATCTTTTATACCCACTAGCTGACCTTGTATGACTGTCAACAGCTCCTGGCTACTCTCTTCATGGCAGAGGAGCAAGACAGAATATGGCTTGAGAGAAGAGTGGGGGATAGGTGCCTGACTCCCTATTGCTCTCCATTTTATTTTTTTGAGGGAGGGGAATCTCTCTGAATCTGAAATATACTGTCCCGGCTGGCTAGCCAGCAAACTCCAGGGATTCACCTGTCTCTATGCCCCATAGTGTCCTGCAATGAGGTGCTTTTACATGGGAGCTGGGGATTTGAACCCAGGTCCTCACACTTGCATGCAATTGCTTTACCAACTGAGCCATATATTCCTATTATTACACTTTGAAACAGAGCAGGCTTTCCTCAACCAAGTTACATTGTGAGGTCACCCCACAGTCTCCCCCAAAGTCCTCCTGAGAGGCCACAGGGTCCATTGCATTACCTATACCCCATAGCTCTCTCATGTGAAGCATGACTTAGGGAGGAAGCAGAGAGGATTTTAATCTCACTTTAAAGAGAGTACCTGGTGGCCAGCTGTGGTGCTCACACTTGTAATCTGAGGAGGGTGAGGCAGCAGGATCACCATGAATTTGAGGTTAAGTTGGCTATATATGAGACCTCATCTGAAGCAACAACTAAAAATAGTATCTATTAATTAGAAATGTTACACTTCAATAAAGCATAGAGATATCTAATAATCCTAATTCACTTCAAACTTGTAACAATCATGAACATTACCCTGTTGTTCTACTCCTATTTCATTGAAGATACTTCCTTCTAATAACACACCAAGCAGTGTCTACTTAATAAGAGTCAAATATACACACACCTACTTAAACTTTCCTTCCGGATTTAAGTTCCACATAATAAGTCACCTATAATTATTTCCATTGAAAATCTCATAAGCACATTACAAGCCCATCCTTGCCCATTTTCAGAAGTATTGCATTCCATTTGGTCTAAGCACAGAATGAGCCAGGCTATGGTATTAAATAACCTTTTCTCAGGCCCCAGAGCACTTTTGTCCTCATGGACCTCCCTGAAGTTGAACTTCTGTCCCAACTCTAAACATTTCTGCCTGAACTACCTCCATTTGTTTTAGGAACAAGGACTTCTGCTACTCCGTGTTCTGCCTCCAAGCAGAACAGAGAGAGCTTCACAGCACATGGGCCTCCTGCCCATGTAGGAACTTACAGTGCCTTGGGAAATGTGGAGAATTTCTGTTGTGTTTAGCAGGTCAAAGTGGGTGACAAGTCTACATTTAGGATTGAGAGGCTCACAGAGCTTTCTCACGGGGAAGCGGGGACTTCCACAGGATACAGCAGATGCCAGAGCTAGACTTGGAGGAGAAGGTGAATGGCATTGGGCCGGTCAAGGAGGCTGCAGAAAAAACAAAGGCTAACCGATGGGTCAGAAGCATAAAAGGACAAAAGAAAACATGGTGCTTCTTGGAACTGAGATCTATAAGTCTGTATATTGTTTACAATGTCAATCTCCCAGTGCTCTATAAATACTGACTTCATGCTCAGAACAACTTGGGAAAGCAGTTCTCTTATTAGAAATGACCTGTACATGGGAGGCTACCAGTGGCCGATGCGGGATGGGGGGGGGTGGGGGATGGGGGGGGTGGCTGGAAGAGTCAGGGTGGGAACCAGGCTTCGGTTATCTAGAGTCCAACCTGCGCTCGGTCCACAGGGAATTCAGTGAGGTAGAACCCAGCACCCCAGGGCACACTGCAGAGGGCAGATGAAAAGATACGGCTGGAAAAGGAGTATCATTAGGAAGGTAAGCTGAAGACAACAGTTGTCTTCCTGAGCTCTCAGAAGCTACTGGATAGTTCAGCAGCAAAGGGATCCCAGCTGACGGGAACATTAGAAATAGCAATGACTACATCTCCACTCCTTCCTCTTCTCCATCACCAGCCAGTGCAGTCGCTCTTTCTCAGCACGGTCATTTGAGGAAGCTGTCCTGCAGTGATGGAAACAGGAACGTGTAGTTTCTATACAGAGGCCAGGTGTGTTCTCCTAAACCCCTCTTAGGCTGGTTTTCCAGGCGGAGCCAAACCTAGGGTATCGGTGCCCCTGCCCCGCCCACCGTGTCAGGGAACAACTCACCATGAATTGCCTTTTAATCCTGTAAACTATTTTCCATTTGATTTGGAAATACTTTAAGCTGGGTGCTAAAGTTTCAACAACAAAATGCACCAACTTCCCTAGTACTTTCGGGGAACTGCTCCACCAAATTGAATGCATTGATAGTAAGGCCTTTTTACCTATTGAGGTGGCTCACATAAACTCATCACTTATCAGCATTTGCACCCCCCCTGTCCTTATGAGATAATAGTCTATGTTCGACAGAACCAACCATAAGGTGGCCGTTGCAACAGCATTACTTTCTTGGACCAGGATAGAATTAAGTGTTCCAGACTGACTGGGGACTGGAGAGCCACCTCTCCTCCTTCAGTGGTATTCACTGCTTTTAGGACCATACAAATGGTCATCAGCATAATGCCTAGACAAAGTAGATGCACTTTCTCTATAATCTGAATATCTGGAATTCGTATTCATCTGTAGACTTGCGCTCTGAAATGCTGTATGCGTTCTCATGTCACCTTTCTTAGATTTTATACTCAGAAGCTGCAAGAGTCTCTATTTCTTTGCCTTCTTCCCTGTGGTGAGCAGACTCTCATATGATTGCTAAACACCCAGTTTATGCCCTGTGTACTCCCCCTCTCCTGGAGTGGCTGATTTCCCTCCAATGGTGTGTCAGCTTTCTGCAACTGTGAAAAATGCCCAGGATAAATCAGCTTTAAAGGTGGAAGGATTTATTCTGAGTCAAAATTTCAGAAACTGCAATCCCTGGTCACTTGGCCCTGTTGCTTTGGATCTGTAGTGGCACAGTATCTCATGATGAGAGCTTGTGTCTGCCTCTTAACCCATGGCAGCCAGGAAACAATAGACAAGAGAGCAGGGGAAGGGGAAAGGAGGGGGAGGGAGGAGGAGGGGGTGGGGGCGGGGTTGTGGGGGGAGCGAGGGAGGGAGGGAGGGAGGGAAGCAGTTTGCAGGAGACAGAGGAAAGAGCCAGAGTTCCACTTTTCCCCCGAGGATCCTTTATCTTAAAGGGTCTAACACCCCCCCAGGAGTGCCTTCATTGAAGGACAAGCCTTTAACAGTGGCCTTTGGAGGGCATTCAGGTTCCAAGCTATAAGGGATAGGACAGACCCACAGGACATAAGTGCCATGTACAATTACAATATCTCTCTTCCCTGGAGACTCTTTTACTGACTTCAGTGGCCATATTTTGGCACGGCCTTGTTGACAAGAAAGAGAAGGAGGCCTCTAGCTGCCATCCATGAAGAAACTGAGGTCTCTTTCTGGCAAGGCAGCAGAAATTGAACTCTATCAGCATCACAAGCTTGGAAGCAGATCCTCATCCAGTCAGGCGCTGGGATGGCATGACCGTCGCTGTACACTGAATACAGCTTTCAGATGACATCTGAGCTGAATCTCAGTAAAACTGAGCTCAGACCCCCGGCCCATCAGAAACAGTGATACAGGAGGCATGTGCTGTATGAGGCTGACAAACTAGCAATGCTGACTCACAGCAATGAATAGCACATCTATTTGGCTTCTACTTGTCTTGTTGATCAAGTCACAGCAGTGACCTCAACTTCTCTGTCCTTGTTAAATCCCTAAGGCTTTCTCCAGGGCATTCCACACCCTCACACTCTGGAAATTCATGTCCCACAGTCAAGACATTGGCCTCAACCCTAACTACTGTTGGCAGGAATTCTGAAAGGTGGCAATTGAGTCATGAACCTAAGATCTTGCATCTATACTGTCCCTTCTGAGGATAGAGTTTCTTCCTGGCCAGGAGCTCATTATTTGGCTGGACTTTGGGCAGTGTATCCTCAGGAATTTGCTTGTCTCTGCCTCCTCAATCGGCATTGCGAGTGTCTGGCACCACAACCACCTTTCCTTCTTATTCCTTGACTGCCATTTGACACTCCCTAGCACGCTGGGCATTTATATGGCATCTACTTGTTCTTATATAATTTACCTTTTGGGGTATGCACATGTCTAGTGAGTTCACATAGGAAGAACGATTGTGCCATGAGATATGATTTGAATTTTACAACTGACAGATTATTTCTTCAGATACCTGTATCAATCTGCAGGTTCACCAGCAGTGTCCATCGCGTAGCATGAGGTACAGAGCTCTCTAATTTTTAATTATCAATTGTTCCAATTCTATTGACAAGCACACAGTTTGGAATGCCACCTTTATCAAATTAAAACTCTCTCCCGTGCTCAACATGAGTTGTTTATATGTTCTAGTCTTGTTGAGTCTATTAGCACCACATAGTTTTACTTGTGGCTTCACAAGAGCTCCATTGTTGGGAGCCGTGCAGCCCAGTTTTGGACCAGTATGAGTGCTTGTCCAACGGGTCTCCAGATGAGGCAATAACCCACGGGGACAGTATCACTCAGCAAGGACCAGTGGACTCCTGGGCAGTGCAGAATACTGCCAGGACCACACAGCCTGCGTGATGTCTTCTCTCTCTCATAGTATTGATTTCTCTTGGGGGTTTTTGTTGTCACTTTGTTAACTGCTCATAGGACAAATGGGATCATTCCCATTTTTTCTAAACTATTTTCCCCTAAAATCCTCTGGGAGCTGATGCTTCCTAGGTTTCTTGTCTGGGGATGCCAGCTGTCACTTCAGACCTCGGGGAGCTGTTCTGATTCAGTGCTGACAGGACTGGAGGCAGAGATCACCCCTGTTTTCTGTAAATATGTTTTGAATGAGATTGTGTGCTTATGTCAGTCATCTTTTAGTTTTGTAGAGACAGGATGTACCTGGCTGGAGATTTGGCCAAGCTACCAATATGATAAGTGTTTAAAGATGTTTTGATGTAAATGTTGGGAGAAAATGTATCTGTCATATTTGTCTTTGCTGAAGGTTAACATTGGTGGATGAGAAAAACTTGTTAATATGGAAAAACATGCTTGTTTTTTATGTATAAATAAAGACTGCTGGAGCTATTTAGGGTCGATCACATGTGTGAAACTCATCTGGTTCATTTCTAAGTGCCGATGCCCCTTCCCTATCTCAGTACCTGAACCCAGGCCGCACCTGAACTGCAGTACTCCACGTCTGTTTAAAGCCATTGTCACAAGACACCGGGCAATGCCTCTACTTCCAGTGCCCACTCAGGCTTGAGGAGAACTTCTGGCCTTTGAACTCAGCTGACAAGGGAATGTCCGTGTAGTTAGGCGTGGATTCTTATCTCTTCATTCTCAGCATCCCCTCATCCTCCTCTTTTGGTCTTTATCCCTTCAAGAAGTGCATCTAGACACCGGTTAGTGCAACTGCTGTTTATTGGAAAGCGCAGTGGAGACAGAGCGCAGGGGCAGGCAGGACAGAGCCAGCACCGGGTCTGCTGCTCAGCACAGGCACTTGTTGCCCCACTTGGCCATCTTGTTATTGATGGGCATCTTGAAGAATTTGTCACACTGCAGGAATGCAGCAATTTTCTCCAGAGCCTGAAGGAAAAGCATACCACAGCTTATTAGGACTCTAGCCCCGCCCAGCAGACAGCACCATTTACACGCTGTCTGCCTTCACCCGTTCCTTCCAGTTGCTGCTTTCAGGGTGTGTGCAATCCAGGCTCTTCCCAAGATCCAGAAGCCTGGAGGTGTCTAACCATTGGTCCCTTTAGGCAGAATTTGGTGTTGGGCAAGTACAATGGGGCCTGTAGGGTGTAGGGAGTCTGTGTTTACTTCTGTGAGAACGGGGCATGGAGCGTCACCTCAAAGCGGCACATGAAAGCCTTCAGGTTTGGGAACTCATCCAGGCACTTGGGCTCAAACATACGGTTCTGGTCTAAGACATCATAGGTGAGAAAGTCCACAAAGGTAAGCTAGAACGAGACAATGAGATGTCAGGCCTGAGGAGATCACGGGCACCTGCAGAGACAGACAGGCTCCTCTCCCTGGGCCTTCTCCTACCTTTTCCCCTGCAAACCACGAGAATTTCCCCAGGAACAACGAGAACTGTTTCAGCTGTGAAGGTAGCTGTTCCAAGTACTGAGGCTTCAGGCTTTCCTACGAGAGAGAAGGAGCAACAGCTGTTGGGTCGACAAGATTGTTGACCAGAGTTTGATTCCCAGGTCCCTCATTTATGTCTTTTGTACACATTGTTCTCTCTTTCTCTCTCCCACACATAACAGCTGGCAGCCGTAGTCAGGGTCTGGACCAGTGATGGACACACAGACCCTTCTCGAGGCAAGATGGGGAGCTGGGCTTTGGAAAGCAAGAGAAGCTGACACCAGAATTACACGACAAAACAAAGAAAAAAATAAAATATGTTTCCAATCCTCAGGGATTGGGGTGATGGCGACTAGAGAGGGGAGCAGAACAATTCTTAGCACTGTTGCCTGAAACCCCAGGCAGTCGACCCAGATAGAAACTCACATGGTCAGAGTTGTAGCAGAGCCGGACCAGCTGCATGCGGAAGTCCATTATCTGGTTCTCCATGATGTCCACTCGTATCTTTTCTTCTTCAGTGTCACCGCCTGTAGGCCAGATGGCGGCAACAGATCATCCTCAGGGTTCCCTACCTCCAGCTGGGCTAACCGCCTTGTCCTCCATCAGCTTTGGCCACTCACACATGTTGTGCTTGCGAGCGATGTATCGCAAGATGGCGTTGCTCTGGGTGATCTTGTTCTTCCCGTCCATGAGGTAGGGCAGCTGGAAGGAAAAAGCAAACTAGTGAACCTAGCTTGGACTCGCCTCCTCCACTCTTCCGGGAAAAGAGACTTTCAAAGCAGCAGACACGGGATAAGAGAAACTAGGAGAACGAACGAAATAAATAGAAACTAGCACTCCGTTCTCACCTGATTCTAGACAAGGGTGCTTAATTTTGTGTCAGTGTGAATGTATGGGTGTAGCATGTCGACTTTCTCAGAATACTTTAATAAACTGTAAATATTTTGTATTCTAAAGTAAAACTGCAAGAGTAGTGTGCTTATGGATACATTAAAGACCACTTGGCAACCATGACACTTAAGTTCCTGGGACACATTCAGGAGAATAGGAAACACCCGATTTCTGTCAGTGACAAAGTCACAGATCTGGCTAGTAACTAATGTCTCTTATAGCCTGTCTTTATGAGAGAGGAAGATGTTAGTGTTTGATAGTAGTTAGTGGGAATTACAATGTTGCTCTCCCTGCTGCTCAATGGCCCTTGAATTCTCTCCATTCTCTCTGTGTGAAGAGCCTCTATTCTAGATTCTCCCAAACCAGAGATGAAGTAAAGGACGGATAACTAGAAGGCCTTCCCTTCTGCCCACTCCTCCAAAGCCACCTACGTTAGGAAAATCCAGATCTAGTTTGAATTTCACGTCCAGCCATTGGCTTCTATCATAGTCAGGAGCTGTAAGAGAAAAGTAGGATCCTTACTTACCAAGCTAGCCGTGAAATGACTTAGTCCTGATACTTCAAGTTCCCAATCCCCAAAACCCGATCCTTAGGTTTCTGCAGCCTCCGTATTAAGATGGGCTTGAAGAGCAAAAGGAAACCCCATGGGTGAGTTTCTCTTGGCACAGTTCCCAGCTGACTGGAGCAGGGGACCCATAAAACTTCTGTGTAGTTCCTCCCTGGGTGAAAGACAACTGGAAGGCCACCCTGGCCCGGTACAGAGGGCCACCGGCACCCACAGACGTTACCTTCCCCACACGTGTACCGTTTCTCCTCATAGGAGGTATCAGTATATTCCAGGAGCATGCGGATGGCATGAGCCAGCTAAAGGTAGGGTACAGAGACGGACCCGGGTTAGCGCGCCTGCGTGGTTCCCACTCGCTTCCAACCCCCACCCGTCAACGTCCCCAGCCCAAGCCCCTGCATCCTGTGGCGGGGGGGGCGGGAACTGTCGTTAAGCAGCTCCTTCGCTCTGGTCCCTTCCCGTCTCCTCCTCTCCCCACGGGATCCTCAGGCTGGCCGGAGGTAGACCTCGGAGGGTGGTTTAGCAGATGCTGGTCACAGCGGGGAGGCCGCCTCCGCACCGGCTGCTGCCCCCGCCCCACCCCCCCGACCCCTCCGGCCAGCCGCCTGAATCTATGTCCCAGCGGCTGGGCTGGCGAAGGGCCACTCACCCCGCGGATATCCCAGTAACCCAGAACCATAGACGACGACTTTGACGACATGTTGGAGGATCTGAGCCCCTGAAGGGATATGCGAAAGACTGTGGGTGCCCAGCTTTATACCGGACGCTGTGGGCGGGGCCAATGTGATGGGACTGGCTCCTCCTTCCTCGCTCGGTTCTCCACCCGCCTTCCGCGTGGTAACTGGGCCAAGCGCACGCGCGCCCCCGACGCTGAAAGCTTGTGATGCGAACTTCCTGCGCCGCCGCTGATGCATTCACAAACCGGTAGTGGGGACCTGGACCTTAGTTACCAGGGGAGCGTGCCAGTCATGCCGCATAATGAGTTGGCTTTGGTCAGCCAGAGTCGGAATTCTGACCACAAGGGAACCACTGTTCTTGGTTCCCTTGGAGGGACGTGTGAAGGGCTGAGAAGGAAAGCATGATAACAACAATAAGAACTAATAAATCACTTAGACACATAAAACTGCGAGGTAGGAAATAAATGATTCAGATATAAGGCAATACCTAAAGTACTTTGGGGGTAGAAATAGCCTCTACCCAAGATACAAAGTGGCTCTGTGAGGGCTTTGGGGGAGGCTGTGGACACTGAGCAGGGTCACTGAGAAAAAGGAAAGGTTATGCACATTGGAAATTCCTGAAAGGACAGTCCAGGCAGGAGAAGGGTAGAGCAAACCCTTACAGGTGGGAAATAGATGTGCAAGCAAAAGGCAGGTGCTCTTGAGTTTGGCTGCTTTGTGAGGCTGTGACAGAAGAAGACGATGAATGTTAAGTGTTCAGCAGCGCTTTGCAAAGGGTCTTGACTGCCAGGCAGAGGATTTGAGTGTTTTTTTTTTTTTCTCCGCTCTGTGAGGAGTGCATAAAATCTAGATCATGATGTCCGCTAGAAGTATAATGTGTGGCACACATGATTTTTAAATGTTCTAATAAAAGGGGGGTAGTGAATCTACAGAGAATACCTTATTCAGCCCACTATATACTGTTTCAGAATGCAATATGAAAATTATTAAGATGTTCTATTGTTGTTTTAGTATCTTACGCTTAAAATAGACCTCCATTAAGACTAGTCTCATTCTTATGCTCAGGGCCCACATCTGGATAATGTGTGCTCTGTGAACAGTACAGATCTGGATGCTTTACTGAGATGAGCCACACTGTCTGACCCCTCTTTAGGAGGCTGATCCAGCTTCTCTCTGTAGAGTGGACTGGAGGAAGGAGAGCAGGATGCTCTACTGTTGATTTGCATACCTAGATGCTAGGGATCTAAAACTGGAACCAGTGAGACAGCAGAAACAGTATAGGGAGTGGGGATGAGCTGGTGGGGGCTCCAGTAGAAAGGGGACTTGTTATTTTTAAGAATGTGGATGTAGTGGTCCTAGTGAGGTGTTAACTCTCTAGCATGTGGTTCCTGGAATCAGTCTCCTGTGCTGGTGCTGGAGGCAGAGAACTCCAGCAGAGAAATGTTGAGCATACAGGAAGGCATCACTGTGTAGACAGCATGTGAAGCCATACATGAGATCACCAAGGGAATGAGAGCTGTAGACAAGAGACAAGGTGTGTGGGCTTGGACTGCTGTGGCACAACACTTAGAAGCAGGGGGATGAGAAAGAACCAGGGAAAGAGGCTGAGGCAGTGGCTGGTGTGGTGAGGGGGAAACCAGGTGTCCTGGAAACCACGGGAAGACAAGTAAACAACCACAGAAAATGTGAGTGGGTTACCTTTAATGAAGTCTGAGAATTAAAAGTTGGGTTTAGTGACACAGGCGTTATAGTTCCTGCAAGAAAGTATAGGATTTGTGGGAGGCTGCTGTGGTGTCTGGAAGAACCTAGCTTCAGTGTACATCCACAGCCCAGTAGACTGAAATATGAGAACAGCCATGTAGCACTGTCAGTGCTTGCCAGGTAGGAGGATTTGGAGTTATTGTGGAGGAGGAGGTTAGGGGAGGCCAGAGTTGCTCTGCTCACCCTCCACAGCGCAGCTATCCAGGACTCCCAGCACCTACTCCTCAAGTCTGGGTGAGGGAAATCATAGCTTAGCTCAGTTAAACTTCAGACTTTGTAAAAAGATGTTTTACTGAAAAAGAAGTTAGTATAGAGATGTGCGACTCTATAATCCTCCCAAGAAAACAAAAGCCAGTGACAAATTAATTTGATGCTCGAGACTAAATGTATAGGGCATCTCAGTGTGCCAGGCAATGGTGTAGGTGTTTCACTTGCAGCTAGAATATTCTAATTCAGGCTAAAAACTTTGTGCAGGAGGTGTTCTGCCCATTTTACAGGAAAAGGAGTGGAGGCCTGGAGACAATGGGTGAGCCACTCAGGTTCTCCGGGTGGTCCAGAATTGAGGTCGAGCATGGTCTAATACTTTCACCGGTCCACTGTGCTTGGCTAGCCATACAGCCTCTTACCCCACCATAGTTTTTTCTGTGAAGTCAGGGGGACACTGGGATAGTTTTCCCTGTTTCTCAGCTCTGAGATGAGCTAAGGCCTATGGGTTAGTATCTCTGATGAGGGAAATCCTTCTGTGTATATGCTGTCCTATTGGTTGATAAATAAAACACAGTTGGGCAATAGGGAAGCAAGATAGGTAGGACTAGGAGTCGAGGAGGATTCTGGGAAATGCAGTCAAGAGTGGAGGGTTGCCATGTGATCCCAGGGAGAGAGGACACATGAGGTTGTGTCCTTGGTAAGATAAGACCTTATAAAAATATATATTAGTAATTATGGGTTAATAATTAAGTCAGAGCTATCCATTAAGAAACCATAGCAAACAGCCAACAGCATCATAATTAATATAACGTCCTGTGTGTTCATTTGGAACTGACAGCGACCCTAAGATCAGGCTGGCAGGAAGAATGCACGTTACAGTATCTCCTTTCATTCTAAGACCTTAACTTTTCTGATTGTTTGCCCTTGACAAGTCAGACTCTGAAGGCCCCCCCCAGGGAAAGATTTTGCTTTCATAGTTTGTGCTACCAGCTACAAGAGATAATTTCTTGAGGCCAGGAAGTTGAGTGAATGATAGAAGCCATCTAAAAATAAGGTACTCAGCTCCTGATGGATATTTCAGTCCTAAATAAGTTCAGTCAAAAGAGATTTCCTGGATCATCTTAAGAACCTACAAGGACTGGGTGGTGGTGGCACACACCTTTAATCCCAGCACTTGGGAGGCAAAGGCAGGCAGATCTCTGTGAGTTTGAAGACAGCCTGGTCTACAAAGCTCCACAGAGAAACCCTGTCTCAAAAAAGAAAAAAGGAAAGAAAAGAGAAGAAAAAAGAATCTACAAGGGGCTCTTGAATCCTTGAGAATATCAAAACATACCCACAGAGTATATCAACGAAAGCATAGCTTCTCTTCTGGGAAGATAAACTCATTTCATGAGTCTTGAGACTGAAGTAAACTACACTGAAAGACAGTAGACACCACACCACACACAACCCAAACGCTTCACTTAACCTGACGACAGAGATTCAGGGAGTGGACCGAGTGGCCTGAGTTCACACAGTGCACCTGGGGACTTTCACCTCCCAGTGCAATGTTCCCAGAGACAGGTGGGAAAAAGCTCAAGGACTCACCTAACAAACACTGGTCGAAGTGCAAGTTCCCAAGGAGAGCTTGCGGTACCTCGCTCACTTGTTCATGCCCCCCTGGATCACCAGCCAGTGTGAGCAAGCCTTGCAGTTGTCAGCTGAGGGTTCTCTGCTGCTGGGACATGCCATGCCTCCAGCTGTACTAGAAGCTTCGGATTAGACTGGGGGTCATGTTCATAGAAGGACAGCAACAGTGAGCATGGCCTCGCTTTGGAGTTTATTTAGAGAGGAGAGAGAGAATGGACCATAGTCCCCAGAGCTGATCCTCAGATCCAGTGGCAGTGAGCTCTGTCTTTAGCTAGGTCTGAACAGTAGAGGTTGGAGGGTTGTTGCTGTTTCATACCCAGCCCCTGCTCCCCACCCTTGGTTCCCACCAGGCCCAGAATAAACGGCAAGGGGAGAGGCGTGTAACAGGCTTAAAGATGCTCTTTATTGGACAGGAGTGGGACTGAAGAGATTAGGAATAAGAGGCAAGCATAGGATGGGGGGAAATAAATAGTAACTGGAGAAAGGTTCCAACCCAGCAAGGGCACCGTTTGCCTCAGAGTCAGGGCTTGTTCCTCTTCTTTGCTGTGTGATCTAGGACATGTGGTTTGCCACAGACTGAAAGAGGACTTCTGAGGGCTCTAACTGGGTACCAAATGCTCCATCTTGGAGATGAGAGGTCCTTAGTCTTGGAGGTATTTGAGCTGGTATCTAGTGAGTCATCTAAAGGAAGAAAACATTCATATGGAGCTGGTTCCAAGTACGGGACCCCCAGAGTTCATGTCACCAATATGACTAGAGCTTCCAGACACACCTGAGTGGAGAAGCTGAGTTCCCAGGGGAATACCCCACACCTAGTTCCCAGCTCCCCCTTTCTCAGCCCAGGAGGATTAAAAACCCCAGGGTGGGAGTCTGGGCCTCACCCCCAGCATCCTTCTGACAGCATCCAGACGGGCCTGGATCCGTGAGGCCTCCTGTGGACACAGCATCTGCAGCTCCCCGAATCTCATGTGAAGTAGCTGGTTCCCCATCAGGGATCCAAGGGTCCTCACGGTGCTGTAAGTAACAATGGTGGAATCCACCAGAGGTGGGGTGGGGGAATGCTTGGCCTTAGTATTTGTATAGAGAAGGAAAGCTGGGTTATGGAAATTAAGGCTCTGCAGGTGCAGGAATAAGTCAGTTATGGAACTCCTAGGTTTGAGGACATGAGCGCTTTAGAAGAAAATGTTCTGGAAGGGAGGGATGGTGAAGGAGACAGCCCAGGTTCTTCCAGAATCCACTACCCATGACCCCTGCTCTTTCGCTACATATGGTCTCCCCACTTGGCATCCTATCCTGGGCTCAGACCAGCAACCTTCTCCTGTCCTCTCGCGTTTAACAAAGAAAGCCTAAGATGGAATCGTCATGTACAATGGAAGCTAGGTTGCATGTTTAGGTCTCCGAGGGGGAAGGGGTCTCTCCCTTCTCCCCCATGGGACTGGGCACTCACATAGTGGAGAAGTTCTCTGCTTGTAGCCAGGCTGTGACTTCCGCAGGCTTTGAGCTGAGACGAAGCATTGGAGCCTAGAATCAAGGACACTTGGAAGTCAGAGGTCATCCCTCTCACAGCCGTGCACAGCCTCCCATATTGGGTCGCATCTACTGAGATCCAGCAAGCCACTTCTCTTACTTTCTGGTTTTCTGGTTTGGCAGGGACCCTGACTTAAGTTTTGTTCACACTCTACAATGAACTTGGCACCCCCGATTATGCCGTGATACAGATTAAATTGAACCATGACCATGATCATCTCCATTTGTCACTGAATTCCTCTCGGCTACTACTTCTGACTCAGGACACAGGGCTTCTGGGTACCCTAGGCTGGTTAGTACCCTAAAGGATGATGGTCTGTGGCTTCTAGGAACTCCAGCCGGCAGGGGCTCCAGGATGTTGCTGGGAATGTAACCAGTCTGTCCTGCTTCATTCTTCACCAGCCACCACCGCTTGCTCTGGTCTAGGACCTGCAAGAATCACCCCATCAGCCACCTCCAGCCCCGCCCCCTCTGTCTCCTTGTCCTTCCCTCGCTCTGTAAGCCATCCACTCCAGGCTAACCACACCTCCCACCAATCGTTTTTTTCTGGCTTCAAGCATAGGCCTCACCTCCAGAATCTCTCCCTGTGCCACAGTCAGTTCCTGGGCGTTCCTCGCCTCAAACTCATACAGGACTTGCATTTTCAGGACTGGTTTGGCGAGGCTGGGACTGGTGGGTGGGAGATTTGAGTCCTCATGTTCGGAGATATGGTTATATGGCTCGTCCTGAGAGAAGTGTAGGCTGCTCCTCATCCTAGAGCCTCTGAGTTGAGGTGAGAGACAGAGTCAGGATGACTGGCAAAAGGGAATGGTGCCCCTGGTCCAGCCACAAGAGCCCCCAATAGCTCCTATCTAGGGTCTGTGGTGACTCTTTGGGTTTCCATAGGGTTTTGATGGCAATAGTGTTAGGTGGGGATTGGGGTATGAGGTTCTGCACACAGGAGGGGCTCTGAAATATCGTTTATCTCTGAGAACATTTCCAGAAGTGGCATTTTCTAGATCCTGATTCTGCTCTGAGTATTTTATACCTGAGCTGTGGGCACTCAGAGGCTACAAGAAGAAGGATTTGGAGGCTAGGAGGTATGAAACTGCAGTTTCACCCAGGGTAGAAGAGAGACATCTTTGCACATGTCTGTATCCAACTAAGATGTAGTGATCCACAGTGTGAAGGCTCTGCTCTGTACCCCCTCCTTCCATGTCAAGTGTGAAGGCTCTGCCCTGTACCTCCCTCCCTGTGACTGTGAGCATCCACTAAGCATGAGACATACCGGAGGGAAATAGAATTCTGGTGTCTTAGAGGTTCCTGTAAGAAACAAAACCAGAGTGGGTTAGAACAGGAGACAGCCAGTGCAGTGGCAAGGAGGGCTACCCAACCATCACAGGTCTGCAACAGCTACCTCTTGTCCATTGCCTGCCTCCCCAACAGGTACCCATATGACCCACACCTTAGTTGTCACGTGGTTTTGACCTGGACTGGAAGAGCTCTGTGTAGGTCTCAGTGCTGAGCAAGCCTTACCATGGAGTAGGGCTCTGGAATCTGCCAGCCATCATAGAATGTGGGTCGGTAGGGTGGCGGTTCACTGCCTGTCCAGTCAACCCTGAGGGGAGAACAAAGCTGGGTCTAGGGCCACTGTGTACCAAGATGTGGGATGTGGAGAGGGAGGAGACGGGAAAGCCTAGCCTCAGGGATCTGTGGCTAATGGGAACATGGCACATGTATATAGATGAAAGGCTACAGAAAACCCACAAAGGGACAAATGGTCAAACAGGATCAAGTCTAACCGTGTATCAGGGAGCAGCCTCACCTCAGTCCCTAAGACATAGCTGTGTCAACTCCCTAGGAACACAGTGGACACTTGGTCACCCTCATTGAAGTTTAGAGTCTATCTGGAGTATTGGGGTTGGAAGACCCCCTTGGGGGCTTTTAAAGAGCCACCCTACTCATTTTATTTATTTGTTTATCTGTTTATATTGAAAATATTTTTTATTAAACACATTCTGATTATGGTTTCTTCTCCCCCAACTCCTCCTTGATCCTTCCCTACTCCCCAAGCACCCAAATCCACACCCTTTCTTTTTCTCTCACTAGAATACAAACAGACATCTAAAAAATGAAATAAATTAGATAAAACAAAAACAAATAAACCAGAATAGGAAATAAGCAAACAAATAGAAGAAAAAGAGCCAAAGACAAGACCCAGGAAGCAATATAGATGTAGTGACATACATATAGAAATCCCACAAAAGTACAAACTAGACATAATACCTGTAAGTTAATACAAAAGTACAAACTGGACATAATACCTGTAAGTTAAAAGGAGGAGGAAGAGGAGGAGAAAGAAGAAGGGAGAGGAGGTGGGGTAGTAGGGGGAGGATAGGAAGACAATGAAAAATAAAGAAGAAAACAGAGAAGAAAAGGAGAGGAAGGAGGGAAAGGGGGAAGAGGAGGAGGAGGAGGAGGAGGAGGAGGAGGAGGAGGAGGAGGAGGAGAAGAAGGAGGAGAAGAAGAAGAAGAAGAAGAAGAAGAAGAAGAAGAAGAAGAAGAAGAAGAAGAAGAAGAAGAAGAAGAAGACGGAGCCCTTCCAAAGCACTATGTGACAAAGAACCTTCGAAAATGCCATTGATTTCATTTTGTGTTGGCCAACTACTGCTGGTCCCGGGTCTGGCCTTCAGAGTAGTTTGCATACCCAGTGAGGCTCTATTAGAGAAAACTAATTTTTCATCTGAGAGTGTTATCATTTGGAGACATATCATATCTACGTTATGGATGGAGGCTCATGTCTACTTCCCCTCTCAGCACTGGGACCCCATCTGGCCCAGACCTCTGCAGGCCCTAAGAATACTGCCACTGTCTCTGTCCCACCCCTTTTAAAACACTTTTAGTTTTGAGACTGGGTTCACTGAGTTGTCCATGCTGACTTTGAACTCACTCTGTACCTCTGTCTGGCCTTGAACTTGTAGTTCTCCTGCCTCAGCCTCAAGGGTAGCTAATTTTCCAGGTCTGTGCCACCACACCTGGTCCATTCAGTATTTTTCTAACCTGTTTGCAGCTCTCTTTCCTTCTCACTAAACAGCACAAAGAGCTTCATCGTAGAAGACACATCACAGTGGGGCTGCTCTGCCTGATGCCAGGATGGGGCTCACAATTGGCCCTCACCTCTTCCTTGCCCACAGCAGGACTGTGCCATTGTAGACTC